>NW_028258142.1:15063409-15366439 GCF_053883595.1 Heterocephalus glaber | reverse complement strand
AGCCCTTTAGCCAACCTTGTCAGAAAAAGGAAAGGAAAGGCCCAAATCCATGCAATTAGGAATGAAAAGGGTGAAATTACAACAGACTCAGCAGAAATCCAGAGGATCATCAATACCTACTTCCAGAACCTATATGCCAATAAGATGGAAAACACAGAAGAAATGGACAGATTCCTAGATACATATGAATTACCAAAGTTGAACAAAGAAGACCTAAAATTTCTAAACAACCAAGTATCAACCAATGAAATTCAAAACTTAATAAAAATCTTCTCAACTAAGAATAGCCCAGGCCCTGATGGCTTCACTGCTGAATTCTACAAGACATTTAGAGAGGAACTACTGCCACTACTGTTTAAACTCTTCAATGAAATTGAAAGGGAAGCAATACTCCCAAATTCATTCTTGGAAACAAGCATCACCTTAATCCCCAAGGCAGAGAAAGACCCAACCTAAAAAGAGAACTATAGGACAGTCTCACTAATGAACATAGATGCAAAAATCCTTAATAAGATAATGGCAGATATAATGCAGAAGATCATCAAGACGATCATATACCCTGATCAAGTGGGATTCATCCCAGGGATGCAGGGATGGTTCAACATATGCAAATCAATCAATGTAATACTCTATATCAATAGAGCCAAGGACAAAAAACATATGATTATCTCCATAGATGCAGGAAAAACATTTGACAAAATCCAACATGCATTTATGATAAAAGGCCTACAAAAAATTGGAATAGATGGTCTGTACCTCAAACTGATAGAAGCTATCCATGAGAAACCAACAGCCAATATCATGCTAAATGGTCAAAAACTGAAATCCTTCGCACTAAAATCAGGAACAAGACAAGGATGTCCACTATCACCACTCTTGTTCAATATAGTTCTGGAAACATTAGCCGTGGCAATCAGACAAGAGAAAGAAATAAAAGGAATAAAGATAGGTAATGAAGAAGTCAAATTGTCATTATTTGGATATGACATGATACTCTATATAGAAGACCCCAAGAACTCTACCAAAAGTCTTCTAGACTTAATAACCAAATTCAGTCAAGTAGCTGGTTACGAGGTCAACACACAAAAATCAATAGCTTTCCTCTACACCAGTGACAGACTCACTGAGAGAGAAATAGGGCAAATAATTCCTTTCACAATAGCATCCAAAAAACTGAAATACCTAGGAATCATCCTAACAAAAGAAATCAAAGACCTCTTCTCTGAAAACTATGGCACTCTGAAAAGAGAGATTGAAGATGATATTAGAAAATGGACAGACATCCCCTGCTCCTGGATAGGAAGGATCAACATAGTGAAAATGGCCCTACTTCCAAAACTGCTACATAGATTCAATGCAGTTCCAATTGAGATCCCAGCAGCATACTTCACAGACCTTGAGAAAACAATCCAAAAATTCATTTGGAACACGAAGAGACCCTGAATAGCAAAAGTAATTGTATGTAACAGAGACATGGTAGGTTGTATCATAATCCCCATCCTGAAACTATATTACAAAGCTACTGTGATAAAAAACAGTATGGTACTGGCAAAGAAACAGACCTGCGGACCAGTGGAAAAGATTAGAAGATGCCAAAACAACTTCAGACACACTCAGCCATCTCATCTTCGATAAAGGAGCCAAACACCCTCATTGGAGGAAAGATAGCCTCTTTAATAAATGGTGCTGGAAAAATTGGGCTTCGACTTGCCAAAGATTAAAACTAGACCTGTATCTCTCATCATGCACTAAACTAAAATGGAAGTGGATTAAATATCTAAATATTAGAATAGAAATGCTGAATCACCTGGAACAGAGGTTAGGTAAAACTCTTGAAAACATTGGTGTAGGAAAAGATTTTATGAACAAAACTTTAGTTGCCTGTGAACTCGCACAAACAATCAACAAGTGGGATCTCTTCTTATTAAAAAGCTTCTGCACAGCAAGAGAAACCACCAGCAGTGTGAAGAGACAACCCACAATGTGGGAAAAAATCTTCACCTGGTGTTCCTCAGACAAAGGTCTACTATCTTCAATCTGTAAAGAACTTAAAAATATCAGACCTCCCAAATTAAAAGACCCAGTCTGAAAATGGGCATCTGAAATGAACAGACATTTCTTAGACAAGGAAGTAGAAATAGCAAATAAACATATGAAAAAGTGTTCGACATCACTGGTCACTCGAGAGACTCAAATGAAAACACTGTTGAAATTCCACCTCATTCCAGAAAGAATGGCTGCTATCATGAAATCAACCAATAACAAATGCTGGTGGTGCTGTGGGGAAAAAGGAGCCCTGCTCCACTTCTGGTGGGTGTGTAGACTGGTGCAACTACTGTGGAAATCAGTATGGAGATACCTCAAATAACTAAGACTGGAGGTGCCATTTGACCCAGCTATTCCCCTTCTGGGATCTTGAAAAGAATCATACCACAGTGATATATGTGGACCCATGTTCATAGCTGCATAATTTGTAAGAGCTAAAACTTGGAAACAGCCCAAATGCCCATTAACTGGAGACTGAATAAAGAAAATGTGGTTTTCTTTTTTTTAATAAAATGGAGTACTACTCAGCCATAAAAATGAGAAATTAGAGACATTTATAGCTAAATGGATGCACATTGAGGTGATACTCTTAAATGAAATAAACAAGACACACATGTATAAATACCCAATAGTTTCTCTAGTGTGAGAAACTGAAAGTGTCAGTAAGGACCAAATGTTATAATAGATAATGTGAAATAGGAAGAAAAGGGGCAAAGGGAAAGGGGAAGTGGGAGGGGTAGGAGAAAGGAAAGAAGGCAATGGAATTAATATGAGAAAATGGAAAAATGTAAACAAAATCTTAGTAAATAGGGAGGGATGGAGGGGTTGAAGGGAGGGCTGGGCAAGGGTGAAAATTAAGAACCAAGAGAGATTATGTAAAGGTGCAAATTTCCAATGATGAATGTCATTATATTGTATACCTAAAATGCACCAATGATTAGAATGAATAATTGATAAGGCAAAAAAGGAAGAAAAGGTCCAAAGGGGTATGGTTAGTGGGAGGGTCAGGCGAAAGGAAAGAAGGGAAAGAAAAAATGATGAGAAATGGCAAAATGGAAATGTCTGTAAATAGGGAAGGGTGAAGGGGGTGAAGGGAGGGCTAGGAATCGGAAAAAAATAATAAGCAAGATGCATCACATAAAGGTCAAGTTCCCAACAAGAATTGTAAATGTGTTGTTTACCTAAAATGCAAGAATAAAAGAATTATGTAATAAAAATAAATAAATAAGTAAAATGAGATTCCTGAGGTTAACAATGTTAATATAAATACAATTGGTCAAAAATGTGGGCATAGTTCCTTTATCATTATGATTCTACCCACAACTGGAGAGATGACAAACATCTCCATAACAACATAGAATAAGTTTCTAAATATAATGCTAAAACTCAGAAACTTTAATTTTGGAGAATAGTGCTATTATTTCAGTTATCTGATAAGTATAATCTTATTCCCTGAGTCACAGTTCATCATTTTAATATCTTTTGATCTTGCAAAATAATGATAATCCTCATTCTGAGTTTTTTATTGTCCTTAACGAATATTATAGGTAGAGTAATACAAATGTTAGTGTACAAATCAATTAAAATGAACCTTTACTTAAAAACTTCCAGGCCTATTAATTCCTCAGATATGTAAGTATGTACTTGTTCTGAATATGAGTGCATTATATTCAGGCAGAGGTTCATCTAGTACTACTATCTGAGGGTTAACAGATGCCTGATCCACACCCACCCCCATGTCCCTGTAGAAGATCCATTTTACAGCACTTAACAGTAAAGGAGTAGGCCCATGACCATGGGATCTACTTACTCCATCATCTATCAAAACATTCAGAAGTTGTTAAATTGAAGAGTGCTAGAGTAGCTTATGAAGGATGCAGCTGAAATACCAGAAGCAAGGCAGTTTTCTGGGTGCAAGGGTTCCATTTCTCAGAATGCAGTATGTATACTAAAACAGAAGCTATTATGCTTTATCTCTAATAGAAAGTATTAATAAGTTCAAATCCAACCTGTTGAAGCAAAAGTGGGCTTCACAGAAAAATTCCCAGAGACCATCAGAAAACACTTACACCTTTCCATCACCATAGCTATGAACTCTGCATGACTCAGCTTCCATCAGAGTGCTTTGGAATCCTTGCATCTATAGACCAACAGATGGGAAGAGGTGTAAATATCTCCAGTGTAACTGAGTCTGTGCAACAAAAGGAGGTAACATGTTTTTCCCAATGGGTATGGAACACATAATTTCCACTTGAACTCATTGTGGCAACTCTGATGATAGAAGGGTACGATTACCAAGAGTCCAGGCCCCTCAGTAACTAGGGAAGAGATAGAAACCACATTTAAGGCACCATGACCAGCCAGTTTAATAGTTAAGAAAAATATAACATGAGTAATGGAGCTGAGAAAAAATAAGCACTAGTTTTGGTGTTGACAAAATTTGCAATAAAAGAGCTATATGTCCTTTTACTAGTATTCCACATATAAACTAATTTCCTTCAAAAAACGGGATAATACAAGATCCCTAGAGTAGATACTTCCTGAATATGCATGGAGAATATATTCTGTAGTGGGACAAAGAATAGGCTGTGGTCTCTTTGGAACTGAGCTTTTCTGATACTCTTCAGAAGCACAATCTGCTGGGAGGACAGAGCACTGAGAGCTGATGGCTTCTTCACCAGGGATATTGAGGGTGGAGTCCCTCCTGCCCACAGCCAAGCAATGAGCTCAACACTGGGGCTCATGCTGGCTTGTTACTTGGGAGGCAGAGATTTTCCCCTGGAAAACATTATCTTGGCTATTCTACATTGTTCCCACAGAAATTTTCTTATAACATTCCTTAAGACTCAGACTTTCCTGACTAATCATCTTTCTTGCTTTTTCTCATTTCAAAGGCCATACTTGCAACTCTTTCTGCTGATTCTTCCTTTCTATCTTTCCAGGGTTTTTTTTCTTTTTTTTTTTAATGGATGACTTGTATGTTAACACCAGTTTGATGTCTGCTCCTTGGAGGACTGGAACTAATGAGATCTTTTTGCCTATTATGTTTAGAATATTTTTTAAATTATTAAAATTATTACTGCTTGAGCTTTTGCTTTTTCCAGATATCAATCTCAGCTGCATCCTTGTGGTCTTCACATATCTTTGAAGATTCTGTCATAAAAATATTTTGTATAGATACTTGGCAGCACTTTGTAGGGTCTTTTATCAAAAACCAAATTTTTACAAAATCTTTCCTTACCTCTTTCTTCAATCTTAATAACTTTTCAAAAGCCATGCTAATTAAAATAGGCTGAGTAAATATTGAAAATTTAATAACATAAAACCATGGAAATGTTCCTTTTGTTTTCTGAGTTTTTGCCATTATAAGTGAGAACAATCGCTTATAGTCAGTCAGGGAATCATGAAAAATACCTGAGTTCTCATGAATGGAAAAATTGAGAATACACTTCAGTTCCAAACAGGAAAGGAGAAATGAAGGACTATACATTATGTATGATTTTATTTAATGTTTTGTTTTCTTATTGACACATGTCATTTCATCTCGGAGAATATTGGATGGAATGAACCAGTTGACCATAGTTAACTACAAACATAGTAGAAAAGTTGATTAGCAGCAAGAATGTTTGTTGGGCAAATGTTTGTCTCTTCCAATAAAGCTCAATACTGCTGAGCTGATGTTTTTCAAACATTATGCCTGTTGCTCCCTTCTTCTATG
The DNA here is from genome assembly GCF_053883595.1 of Heterocephalus glaber. Taxonomy (NCBI): domain Eukaryota; kingdom Metazoa; phylum Chordata; class Mammalia; order Rodentia; family Bathyergidae; genus Heterocephalus; species Heterocephalus glaber. The sequence continues at coordinate 15,360,675 of NW_028258142.1, read as the reverse complement.
GTGAAAAACAGTTTCCTAATGGAAAACAGGCTTAGCAGCTTGAATCACAAGAATGAGAAAGAATACATAAAGAATAGAATGATTGTCTTATATATAATGGCTTACTATTTTAAGACTCTCTTTTTTTCTCTGCACATACACAGACACACACACACACATATTGGATTAGAATGTGTAACTAAGGCATCAAGATATGATAAATATCAGCAATGTCTTAACTAAATCAAGTAGTAACCTCAGAGAACGTGGAAAACAAATGATAACTTACATGTGGTTAAACTTTATGCCCCATATTTAAATCAAGAACACAATGTTTGAAATATCTTTAGACACAGCTATGTTGTGATTCATAATATCTCTAAACTGAGATGAAATTTGGAATTGAATTTCTACTGTATTAATAATTAGGGGAAAGAGTGTTTAACTTGGTGAACTTAATATTTGTTATCTTTAGCTAAGAGATTAGGTGGCTAGCTCCCTGATATAGGACTAGAAAATGCAGAGGGTATAAATTTGGTTTCTAATTGCTTTTCAGTAGGGTAAAATAGATTTAGATGCAGGAAGTAGACAGATTTTAGAGTCAGCACCTCTGAAGTGAGTGTTCTAAGCTCAGAGAAAGAAAAGTAAGCATGGATATCTGGATGATGACAGAGATAAGCTACTTATTGTTCGCTAATGTAATTCTCTGTTCCTTCTATTATATAAGTACTTCCCATAGCCTTTCACAATGAAGAATTAACCGCGTGTTACTATGGAACCATTTTCTGGCCATTGAGATTGATGCAAGTGCAGAGGTTGTTTGGCAGCCAATGGAAGTCTAAGAAGCTTCCTGTTTACTACCATGTTCCCAGAATAACTGGGACTTCAGTGATACACCACTAGGGATACTCTTCCATCTTTAGGCTATATTGACATGGTTCTAGTAATTCAGCTTTATGCATGATACCCAAGCATTGAGAGTGCTACATACAGCATTTCTAGTATGTTGTATATTCCAATACACATATTTCAAAATCTTATAGTTTTAATAAAATTAGGTGAATGAATCAATCCACTGAGCAATATCGTGGTTGTGACAAGGGTATGACTTAGAACAAAGCAGCATGGGAGGAGATAGGATGCAGAACCCTGAGATGAATCCAGCAGTAATGCATGTCAGGCTCTGAATAGTGCTGAAGTAGCATACATCACAGTGTGTGCCTCTGGGTACCAAATATATCTCTTTGTTCCAATGCTTTCATGTTGCCTACAATGACAGGGGTAAGATAATAAAACGTGTATTCACAAGGGAAATCACAATGACTAAATGTATTTCGGAACTGAAGTTCAAGTAATTTCTATAATAGACTTTTTAATTTTTATTTTATAAAAAATAAAATAAATTTTATAACTAAATAATAAGAGAATAACAATAGTTATTACCCTGTGTATTGTTATCTTCAAAGCAGTTAGTGTAAGACATAAGCCATGGGCTGGGGATTTAGCTCAGTCATTCTAACCCCTGCCTCACAAGTGCAAGGTCCGCAGTTCAATCCCTGGTACCCCTCCCCCCAAAAAAGACATAAACCAAAATGATTCTTAATCCTGATACTTTTAGCAATAAATGACTTTTATTGGTTTGGTTATTCTACAGAGAATAATATTGTACATTTATAGAACAATCAAACTGAACTCCTGTATAGCATGACTCAGGAAGTGAGATATTCTTTGAAAATGGTAAATAGTAAATTGAAGCATGATCTTAATTGGAATATAGAGCATTTGGTGAATTAGCCTCCATTTCTACTTTTAGTCAAAAGCAGGAACAAAATGCTCAGAAAATAAAAATGGTAAGAAATTTAATATGATCTTCCAAAATGTAAAAAATGAGTGAAGTGATAGCTTGTTCTGAAATATAATATAAACATTTTAGTGACCAAATCAAATAATTTCCAATACATTCTATCTCAAATTATGCCTTTTATCCTGGAGACATTGTACAAAGACAAAGTAACTAAAATGTTTTGCTTTTTAATTTTATAGATATTTCTGGTTTATCAAGTAAGTTATTTTTTCTCAAATAATAATTTAGTTAACATAAGTGCATGTGTGGAATATACTAATGTTAAATTGTTTTAGTCTTTACATCTGTTTTTTGTATTAAGTAGAATACACCACATGTTTGTTTTATAAATAAATTGTGATTCTTTTATCACTATAATTTTTCTTCCTGGGACTTAAATTTTACTAATATTGAATATTTTTCTTAAATTTTAGAATAAACTGTATTAAATTTCACTTTCTACAAATTAATCTGTTTTTAAAACAGTACTTATTTTTGTTTGATTTAAAGTAGAGCATAACTTCCCTAAAATATTTATTTGCAATGAGCGATTCCTGAATTCATATGAGGACAGATATCATTATGAGGATTAATATTCACACAGTATTGTCTGTGTTATTTTTTTCAGCTATGTACAATTATTTGTCAGATATTGTCTTATTCAATTCTCACATTTTAAGAGCTTGTGTTGATTTCTGTAATCAAATATGTTAATGAAAGAAGCACTACAAAAGTCATTTAATATCAACTGTAAGGTATTTTACCAACAAAAATTAAAAACTGTTTTCATCTTAATGACTGTTAGAATATATACTAACTTTTAATGTTATATCTTATTCAGATATTGACATATTAACTAATATAATATGTTACTCTTGTGATCACTTTTTCTACTCAAAACTATTAGAGTACTTTTTTGAAATATAATTTTTCATCTTAAATATTCTATGTTTGCTTCCAATATGAAGTGAAGAAATTTGAGGCGTTAAAGTGTGCCTTAAACTATATGGTTTTAAAACGAACTGTAATTGCAGCTTACTAATAGATGATAGAAATAGAAGTGTACATCTGTGTTCTATAAAAGTCATAACTACATATATTTTCAAAACAAAATGTGTTATACAATGTCCTTCACTGTGATTTTAAAAGCCTTTAAAAATATTTTAGATGGTCAGGGATTTAGCTCAGTGGTTCCAGTACCTGCCACACAAGCACAAGGTCTCGAGTTCGATCCCCGGAATCAAAAAAAAAAAAAAACTTTCAGAATGTCATTTATTTTGGCAAGGGGAAGGGTGACATACATCTGAGGAAAGTGAATGAAAATTATTATGTTAGCTTCCCTCTCCATCCTGTTAAAATTTTTACATTTTGTCTTGTTATATCTATGAATACTTAATAAATATCTAGAATTTGGACTGAATATTTCATTGTATATTTTAAAGTAAACTACCTTATTCAGAGTTTAAAATTCTTCAAATAATTTCCACAATGATTATGACAAATGTAAACTCCAGTAGCAAAATTTCAAAACAAGATGATCACATGAGGTTGTTAGATAAATAACTCTCAATAGAATGTAAAGATCTCAAGAAGAGGATTAATCTTTCTGTTCATGTCCTCAGTGTTTAGACATTTGCTTGGATCCCAAAGAAAATGAAAGATACACAGTCTAAGTTACATAGATCAGTGGATAGACCAAACTTAAACAAATACATTTATACTGTCATTTCCTTAGCATCAGGAGGCATGGTATTCAAGAATTTAAGATGCTCTTTGCATTCATTTATTGCATTTGTGAAAAGTGAATCTGTTCTTACCTTTTTATAAGATAGACTTTAACATGTGAGTGAAAGGTAATTCTCAGAACAGTGGAAATATTCTAGAGAAAATTTGGATCTGTAGCAGGTTGTATTTTCTTGGAAAGCAATTCTGATATGAGGTGGGCATGCAGAGTGTTTTCATAGAGAGAGCCCTGGGTATCAAAGCCTAAGGAAGGAAGGGGGAAGAAGCAGGAGAGGGAGAAGCAGAGCTGGGTAAAGTCCTAAGTCTGTAAGACCTCCTGCCCTCTGTCCTGGTAGATTCCTCATGGGGGTGTGACTTGCCCAGATAACTGGTATGAACTTGAGTTGAGTGAACATTAACAGCGGAAACAAATGTGAATGGACTGAGAGCTGATGGCTACACCAGCAGTGGAGACATCATTACTTCCCTCACGGAGGACCCTTGGTGCAGGGGAACTCCGAGAGAGGGCTCATTAAAGATTAAAGATTGAATACTTTTTAGGAGCAGTTATCTCTGATTTACCAGTCACCTCTTTCTTTATACTTAATAGAAGATCACGGCCAATCCAATGCCATCTGTCATCGTCAGAGTGCACGTTTCAAGGTTTTTTATTTGAATTCAGTGTTTCTGCTTGAGAGTTGAGGGCTCAGCTTACCCACCACATGACCTGCAATACAGTCAAGACCTTCCTTACAGATTTTTTGTAATTTTATCAACAACTATTGGAATACTTTATGCTATTCTTATAAAAATGAAACAAGCACAAGTCTGTTTATTTTTTTAATATTACAAGTAGTCAAAGAACATTTCACTTAAGCCACATTATTTTACCATCATAAAATGTTAACTAGAGTGTGTAAAAGCACACTCTCTCCAAAAGCATATATGGGGTACACTTCTGGAATTAATGTTCAAATGTAATTTTGTTGAATTCAGTAATAAATAAATGCCTGCATATAGCTGCATGATTAATCTTTTCATTAAGAACCTTCTTTTATTTCAAATTCCAGATAATCTAGTGCTGCTGACCAAACCATTGCTGTCTGTCAAACTCTTTATCATTCATAAAGTAATGACTGTTTCCTTTATGCTGAATAATGTTGTTTGATAACCACATGTATTGTTGAATGTACATGTCATTTGCAGATCACAATAGATCCGTTTTCATAGGGAATAAAAAGAGCTTGAAGATATTTACAATACATTCTCTAACAGGAAAGTAATCCTGAAGATTAGAAGTTTTGTTTGAGTAATCCTCAGAGCAATATTTTCTGTATCCAAGATTCTTGGAATTTCCCCTTAATGAACTGATCACTAAATAACAATAACCTGATAGGAGTTTGCTTATAAAAAATTAAAATTGACAAATAATGATAATGTTATATAATTTCCTTGTAGTGCTAAAAGAAAATTTACCTTCACAAATATATTTTTTATGTCTTATCTGCAAGGTTATATACTGTCATAGAGAATGCCTATTTGCATTTTTCAAAGTGCTGTGTATGAAATGTTTTTTTCTGGAGAAGAACACATGGTTAATTGATTTCACCTTCCAACCTAACAACTGTGACTCAATAAATCTCCTGATGTGGGTAACTATTATTTGACAGTCACTCTGACATCTGAAATTCTTTTAAACAACTTTTGCATAGATAGCAAGTGAGGGCAGATTCATTTTTAAGATTCATGGCAGCTGCTTGCCTGAAAATGCTGTGCAATCTAAGAGCAAGTGTAAAAATAAAACACACTAGTTCTATTCTCTTCAATGGGAATGATTTGCGTAGTTTAAAAAGATCATATGAATCACAACAGGTTTTTCATATTCTAAACTTTTAAAAGCATTCAAGTCAAATCATGGGATTCTTAAAATCTTTTTCAAATAACTTATTTTGCTAATGTTTTTCCTTTAAGAAATTTTATAAGCTTGTTTATGATATCACTTCTAAAATTATATATATATAATAATACATTCTGTTTTATTAATGTAATATTAATGCAAAAATTCTGTTTTAAAAAAGTATGACTTTTGACAAGAGAGTACATTTTTATCCTTTTCCAAGTCTTTTCTCAAACTTATTTAAAGTTGTTCTATATTTCATTTTTTACTATTTAATGGTTCCTTGTCTTATTCACTTTCTCATTGCTTAAACACTATACAAGATACCCATAATTTAAAGGAGGACAGGTTTATTTGGGTTCAGATTTTCAGTCCACAGTCCACTGACTTGGGGGTTGTGAAAAAAGGGTATAGAGGAGGGAAACCTGTTCACTTCATGGAGCACAAAGAGATGGGAGGTGTCAAGGAGGAAAACAGCCCCAGGTTGTGCCCTCAGTGACCTCCTCTCGTGCACAGGCCCCACTTCCTAACAGCAAGTCAGTTATAGCCCTTCATGGTCTAATTCTCTTCCAAAAACCTCACCTACTAGTATTTGAGGCCCCTGGGGGACATCTAGATAGAAACCATAGTACAATCTCATTGAAGTTTGCTATCTATCTACCTATCTATCTATCTATCTATCTATCTATCTATCTATCTATCATCTATCGTATCTAGCTTTTTTTCAGTTACACAAATGTAATGCAACTATATATATATAATATCTTTAACATGCTTGCTATAATTAATAATATTATCTTCTATATCATAACACATAGACATGTTTTATTTTTCATGATTTAATGTTATTTTCCATTTGGGGCATAGTAAAGAACTAGCTACCTATCCATTGATGAACATTAAGGTTCCTTGTGTGTTTCCACTATAAAGGATGCTTCTATTCATATGTGTACCCAATCACTGGGCTTATATACAATTATCTCTTTAAAAAACATGCATTGAAAATGGCTAAATGTTTTCTTAAACTTTGATGACATTGATTTCCCTAGTATTCTGCTTATTCGAGAGATTATTGTTTGTTTTTTTAAAATATTGATTTACACTTACTTTAGTGGTTTTAGCACTTCTTATATTTTCATTGGTCATTCACATGCTTTGTGTGAACTCCCTGCTTATAGAATTTATCATTTTCAAAAATGTATTTTGTCTCTCATTTATTAATTTGTGAATTCAAATGTCCTGTATATTAGTTTCATGTTATTCATATCACAAAGATTTTTAACATTCTGTATGTAGCATATTTATTTATTCTGTTATGCTGCTTTTAAAATATATTTACAATTTGTTTTTTGGTTTTTGAATCTGTCAGGTTTTTTGCATTGTAACTTTTATTCTATACAAGATTTTTAAAAGCCTTTCCTCCATCTTTTATGCAATTATTTAAAATGTCATTTTTATCTTATGCAAAGTTTCTAAATTTATTTTATTTTGTTTTTTCCTCACCCTTTTATTTGCTCCAAGAGTTTATTTGCTTCATCTTGTTCCAATATATTGTAATTTAAAATATATTTTTCTTATACATATTTTCTTTATTTAAAGGGAAATCTTAATTTATGAATAAATCAATATAAAAGATATTAGCTAAGCAGAGTGGTATGCACTTGTATTCTCAGGTACTTAGGAAGCTGAGGCAATAGGTATGCTTCAGGTCAGGTGTTTAGTATAAACTTAGGCAATATAGTGATTTTGTCTTGAAAGAAAGAAACAAAGAACGAAACAAAAAAAGAAAGAAAAAAATAGCAAAGGAAAAAATATATTAAAGAGGTATTGCATTTACATAAATAAAAAGATGTAATAAAAGGTGCTCAGTAGATTTATTAAGAATAGATCCCTAATTTGTCAACAGGTTGTGAGAGGATATATATAAATTTTTCATCTTCTCTCTAAAGTCTACCTTAATGAGTTTTTAAAATTTCAGGGAGAAATTCATAATGGAGGAACATTAAAGTGTATAAATATTACAACTGTATTTATACATATGATTTTTATTAGGTGAGTATTTTAGATATTTTCAAAATAAGTACCTGAGAAATAGTAGACTATATAATTGACAACTTGGAAAATCCAAATTTTTGAAATGTGTCTTTTGCTTATTTATCAGCAATTTGAATGATTTTTTTTCTGTTTATTTTGAGTTATCAGTGAATTTCACTATTGTTTGATTAATGGTGTTACAGCTTTTTGTAAATATTTGGGTTTTCAGTAATAAAGAAAAAGAAAAGCTACTCTAAAATTCTGAGCTAAAGAAACAGGACAACTCCTAGTTCTCTCATGCAAAATTTTGATCTTCTGATAAGACATGATTTTTTAGAAAAGGAAAAGAAATATACAGTAAAAACATGATCAAAGATAACACCAAAATTTGAGTAAGTATATTAATTTCTGCAACTTCTGTTTGTCTGTTGAAATAAGTAATGAGATTTAATTCTATCAAGAGAAACCAAGTAAGTGAAATTTAAATTTATTGTGTCCATGGTACTGGAGTGGATATAGAGATGAGTGTGTTCTATAAAGTTCAATGGTACATTGGACATACAATCAACTAAGAGTAAAAATAAAAGCTCACCCCAAAGTTGGTACTAAAACAATGCTAGAGATGAGTATTCAGAGATAAGCTAAGTATCACAAAAAAAAATCATGAATCAGCTGGCTTTTCAGTCAATTTGTTACTTATTTATTATTGACAAGAAAAAGATCATTCAGACAGTTAAATAAGCCAAATTAATATTTTAATGCCATTTGAGGTTGGAAGCTGGTGATTGTGGCTAGATCACTTGTAAAATTTAGGGGCAAAATATTGGTTGTATTTTGTAATTGCATATTGATGATTAAGAAACATGTATATACAATGTCTTGGACAGGCTTTCCACCCACAAGTGCCACAGTCAGCATGGCTTCTTGTGGATTCCAGGCACTTTCCTTCTCTCTTCTCTCACCTGTGCCTCAAATTCATGTGTAAAATTCCAGATGTAGAAATTCAATATCACACTTTGTTGGGTAGCTTAATGTTTGTTTTCTTATTTTAGTGATTTCTGTAGCTTTTTCATGGTTGAGCTCATTTAAATCTTTTCCAAGTTTACCTGACAACCATTACTGCTTATGTCTAAGTGCAAGACTGTTTTCAGGAAAATTGTCTTTCTCCTTCCAGGTTTCTATTCCAGAGGCTCTCTTGACATGTATGGGCTGAGGCTCAACTCCCAGTATGTATTGCCTTCCTACTTCTTTTCCTGAGTTCTCTTGAAAATAGGGATTAATCACTGAAGGACAGAAGAAAATCTTTCATTATTGTACTTAACATAGAAAAGAAAGTAGAGCAACTAATTAGGGAATTTTCACATGAATTTAATATGTCATGGGAGGAAGTAAACACTTTAATACTGACAGCTATGTGGACAAGGACATAAGGAATTAGACAAAGATTGCTTTCTTCATGGAATTCAGTGTGGACTATGCCATTTTATGTTCCACGTGAGAATTAGACAAAATAAACACAAAAATGATATTCAGTTAGCAACTTACAGTTTTCTCTGTATCTTGAAAATCAAACCATATGTTTTTGTTTCTGCCTCTGTAATCTACTTACAATATCCTGACCATTTCTGAGTTCAGGAAAGTATTTCTAAATTTATAAGTAAAAATGTATATTCTGATGTGTTTCTAGAAGTTAAAAGCTTAAATAGTATTTAGAAATCAGAAATTAATTTTTACTACTAAAGGCTAAAAATTTTCTTATGAGAAGTGTATATTAAAGTTAAAATGTCAACTAATTTTTAGATTTATATAATTTTCCTTTGCAGTATATTAATGAGAAGAGTTTGCATGGAATAATATATTAAAATGAAAATATGTACACATTGATAAAAGACAGATGGATATTTTCATACACTTTTAAATATTGCATTTCTCTCATTGTAATTGTAACTGCACAGTTGTATATTGTAATAACAAGTTAGAGTTTCAAATGAGGCATAAAAATCTCTTTAACTGTTCTAGTGCTGCCATTTCTTTTCTTCTCTTTGTGCAAAATTCTCTCTACCTGTATGTATGGCCAAATTAAATGCTCCTTGCATCTTTTTTTTTTTTTTACAACTAATTGCACTGTATTATAGATATGTTTCTGCCTTCTTATCTCCTTAAAGGGAAAAGGCATGCTTTTGATTTTTTTCCAGAAGTGGCCTAGTAAATAACACATGTTTAATAAGTATATGAAAATGAATTTTCAAAAAATAACTTGGATGATGTATAATTGCGCTATATGAACAGAATGTATTTTGGGTTTTCTATGGAAAACTATTAAATGTGATCAACTGTAGAGTTGGAAAGTAGAACTCAAAATTGAAAGAGTTATTAAGAACTTAAATACTAAAATGATCATGAAACAAGTTTATACCCTATACAAGGATCATACATTTTACCAAAGGTTTTTATTTAAAAATCCATTATTAAGTCACCGGATTATTAGGCAGTGAGAAGTACTGTCACTTTCCCCTACCTGACATTAGCATGGTAGGAGGGAATATCCCTCTCTTTTTCTTGATATTCGGGGTCCTTGAGGAGACTACGTGAAGACTTTCTGGTCTGCATGCTTCACCTGGAGGAAGGAGATTGCCAGGGAAGACAGAAGTCCTGATAAATAATAGACCACATGATGCTACCTCATGCTACACAAAGAGATTTGCATACAGAATATAAAATTAGGTAAGGATAAGGGAATAAAAATGATTGGTTTTCTATGAGATGTTCAACAAAAAAAATATGTTTTAATTTTCTGTAGTACTGGAAGTTCAACCCAGGGGTGTTCTACCATTTCACTAGATCCCAGCCCCTCTCGGTTTTTGTTTGTTTGCCTGTTTATTCATTTTTTAATATTTAAATAGGGTCTCTCAAAATTGCCTAAGAGGGTACTGAACTTGTAATCCTCCTGCCTCAGCCTTCCCAAATTCTAGGATTACAGGCATGTACCATTTTAAATGGCTCATATCACTTATACAAAACACTAAGGAAATGAAAGCCCATATATCCTTCCATCCTTCACTCAAAAGTAAGGGAGGTAGGGTAGGAAAGCATGAATAAAAACATATTCTGTTCACATCTTCTCCTCCAAGTCATCAAAGTAAAACCTGGACAGTAGAGGTAGATGTAAATGTAGATGTAGATGTAGAAAAGGGTTATAAATTGATAATGACTTCAAGTAGAAGAAATAAATTCAACTAAACTTTTGTTCCATCTTTGGGCAAAAGTGGTAGGAGATTAATGGATTTCACATAAGAAAACATTAAAAGAGAGAAAAGAAAGACTGAACAAAATATAATTGAAAAGCTAATTGGACAAAAATGACATTGTTTTATTTGTGGCATCACTGATTTCAGAATATTTGATAAACTAGATACCTATATATAATATCATCAATCTTTATTTATTTTTTAGTTGCTATTGAACTTGAGCTGGTGGATTATAACTTTATAGGCCATTAATCTAGGCATGAAATAATAAAGCTATCAGTTCATATGAGTATGTTTAAATGTTCATGCTCTGTGGTTTTCATCATACTATACTCTCATTTGCATGTATCTCTCATTAAGGGTTTAAACTTCATTTCTCAATTTTCAAGTCAGGCATGTGATACTGATTCTTTATTACTAATTAATGTTTAATCAACAGGTAGTTACCTAATACTTTATTGCTATTTTAAGTTATAAAAAATAATTAAACAGTCATCCTTTTGGTTAATAAGGCAACACTAATAACCCAATTTATAAATCAGACAAAAGTGGATAGACATGCTGTGAGAAGAGATGGAGAATTAGAAAGTTCAGATAGCCTCCTTCCTTCCCCCAGAGCAACCACTCCTAGGGGACAACAGAACAAAATGAACATGTGCTTTCTGTCAATTCCTTTGAAACTTATCAAAACATAAATCAAAATTTGAGATTTAAATGGTGGGAGGGGGAGATAAGGAGAGCAAGAAGAAAACGAAAAAGACGTTTTGACACCAGAAAATAGATTTATCACAGACTTCAATATCATAGCAGCCAGTAATTGGGTCAGTAATTGTTCTTACATAAAAGAAACATGGGAAAAGTGAAAAAGTAAAATTTTCAGCTTAGCATTTATTTTTATGCAATGATCAGCCTGTTTCTATACATCAACCAAAACATCCCCTCCATGCTTTGGAGTAATAATGAGGATACTTATGGAATATTCTGATTCATATAAAAATGACCCTGAATTTTAGGTGATTAAGATTTTTGGACTCCATCCATTATTTTATGTGGTAGTATTTTCTATATTTCTATTCTACTTCAATTTCTTCATTCGCCTCTTCTGGATCCAGGTCTATATTCTCTAAAGTTGTTATGGTGGAAACCACAATTTGTTTTTATGACCTCACTTTTGAAACCATTTCAGAGTATGTAGGACCTACTTAATATCTTCTGGCTTCTTTGGTAAACTTTTAAGAAAGATTAATTTTAAGACATTTCACTGTCTATTACTATGTTCAACAATTATGAATTCATTTTTATTAAATATATGCAAAAAACTGAAACATGTTCAGTGTGTATATCTAAAAATATGACTATTTTCTTGTTTTAAACAAAATTATTATTAAATAGTGTTTTTATATTTTCCATTACTAGCTATTTTTCCTTCATAAGTCTTTAGAGTGAATTAATGCCTAATTAATCTTTAGTAACTCATCTGAATATAAAACAGATCATTGTCCCTAAATAAGGTATTTGGATTGACCAAGGAGTACAAATTATGAAATAATAAATTAAAAATAAAAATTTTGTATGCATCAGAATAGTGTTTATTGCAAAAAGCTAAATGCTGTAACAGCAAAAATTAAAATAGGAAAATGAATATTCTTATGAAATTTTACATTAGAGAATACATAAACTAAATAAAACTAAGGAGGGAAAGGTAGAAGTTGGAAATCACAAGAAGAATTATTTTCACTGAGGAGTAATCTGAGCTAGGTATCAAAAAAATTTACCCAAGAAGTAATCAATTATGAAAGCACATAACAAATTTTATGTTAGCAAGAAAGCATTTAATTTGTATATTTTATCATCTTATGAATTGAAAATATTTATAAAAATAATTTTGAAATGTAACTTCATCATTTGGTTTAAAAATGGGAGGAAATTTGATCCATCAAGAGTAAAAATGTATGGTTACATTTGCCAGAAACATAACAGTACAAAGTATAGATGGTTGTAGTCAGACCTATTTGAGTTTAAATCATTATCACATGCTCTGCTGGCTGCTTTTGCTCAGGAAGGATCTGTTTTGTTTTTCTTAAATTTTTCTTAGCTCAGTTATCATTCTAAAAAATGAAAGGATAATAGGCCACATAATTATTGTTATGATTAAATACAACGTTTTTAAAGTGCAAGGTATAATACAAAGAGACCATAGATATTAATTTGTTCATTTTTGTAATTTTATATAAGTAGTACGTTTTCATCATTTATAATTGTATTTTTCCCAGTAAGAACAAAAAAAAGGTAGTATTAGTATAAATTAAGTGTGTCATCTGTGATATTATTTAAAGTAACTGGCAAAAACTCGGATGTCTTTTGAAATATGACTCAGAAATATGACTTTAAAATACTGATAATGGGAGCTAAAAATGCCTACAATAAAATTATGATGTTGATCACCTTGATGCTGTGACCTCAGTATTTTCTCATGTTGGAAAACACACGAGGAAACTTTTTACGTTCTGAATTACTCTTTTTAAAATGTGATGACTACAAAGAACAGATTGCCAAAGCACAACCAAGAAAACAAATAGCACGATATCGTTTCTGAGACAGAAGCAATGTTAAAGAGTAATACAGAGAATTAACAGATGCGGAGATGAAGTGTGGAGGCTTAGAGCTATTTAAACGTAATTTTCTGGCTTTGGTAACTTTTCCTTAAAGCACATTTCAACAAATCAAGAAAATTCTCAGATATCATGAATGCTCAAGCTATATCCCAATGCACATTTAGTAAATCACCTGGGAAATGAATAAATTATTTTAGACCATTTTGGCACCATAAAAAGACAGGCCTATATCAGGCCAATATACTATTCTAAGACACAGTACTCCCCTGTGGTATGTTTCAGCAAGCTGGTGTATTTCATTTATAATAGTTGGGCATTAAATACATGACAGTTAAGATCTATTGCCAAGAAAGTCTGTGATAAGCCATTCCAAGTGAGTTTGCTATTTTAGATTATTCAAGAATGTACAAACCTTACATCCTAAAGCCTTAATGCAGCAGAGTATAATGTATCAACTTTCACCAATGGCATGGCAAAATTTATATAGTATCATAGTTCTAAGTATAGAAGAATAAAACATTTTTCTATGAAACAAATACATTAGATGTAAAAATAAAATTATTGCACTAGTTGTTTGCTCTGTTGGATTTAATACATAATTATATAAACTAATTATTAGGAATTCAATCCAACATATGAAATTTTAGCTATAGTAGAACTAATGAATATAAACTATGCAGGGGATTTTAAAATGCTTTTACTCTTATTGGTTTAATTCCTATGACTGCATAATAAGGTTGAAATCAATAAATAATACAGTAATGTGAAAACATTATCCTATTGTTGACCACAGATGGAGATTAGGAAATGCTAATATTGCTGGGTTGGGATGCCATTGCTGCTCTCTTTGAGATGCCAAAGCTTCGCCTCTATTCCAGGCTTTCAACCCTGACACACTCGTTTGCACTTCTCTCAGGCACTCGCTAAAAATTTCTACAAAGTTTTCCAAACTTCTGTGAAAGATCAAATTTAGGGGCTAGCCATAACTTAAGAATATACTGGTAGTATTTTGATAGAGTTCCAAATTTCTCGGAATACACAGCTTAAAGATAAAATCATAGGAAATTTAGATATTACTTGTTTTAATTGTCAGGGTAAAGGTAGTTCTATTTTACCAGCTTCTGTGGATCAAAGTGACAAAACAAATAGCATAATAATAAAATAGATGAAAATTTTAATTGAAAATTACAGTAATTGTTAAATACAGAAGCTCAGTTGTGAAGATGTGGGAAAAGGTGTAACAAAATATAGCGATAATGTGAGAACTTGCTCACACTTCCTTAGATGTTGGTGAATATTATCCCTCAAGGTAGATCTTATCATTAACAAAGGGCCAACAAAGGATTCTTAGATTAATTACTGTGATTAGATTTAGTGCTCTATGTTGGCCAACAGAAGAATGATCGTCAACCATGGAGCACAAGGGAGGTGAAGCAAACATGAGAGATTCTGTCACGTATTTTCAGGCTGTGCAACTTGGCCTTCAGCTTCAGAGAGATTATATAAGTGACTTACATCACAGGAGAAACTGGAAGCTACATGGAGACACAGCTCTGAGCCACCATGGCCTCCTAATGACCAGAAACAAAGGAGATGGACTTCTAGACAGAAACATTTGCTTTTAAAGGCTTTCAAGCCCATAAATCAGAATCTAACCTTATTGAAATAAGATTTAAAATGTCACATTATCATTTTGGCAAAAGCAGAATAAATTCAGAGATTAAAGTGAGCCAGAAGGCCAGGAGAAAGAAATGGAAGAGAAAAAAAATACAATTATCACGTATTTATCGTAGACTGCTATAGAAACCAAAAATATGAATAAAATCATCAAAAAGGATATAACATACAGGTTTGAGAAAATCCTATACATAAAATGAAGTAAAAATCTGTTACAATGATTGAAAAACTGGGAAGTATGGAAGATGAGTGCAAAAACTTTGTAATATGCAAAGTTAGTAGTCATAAAGGCAAAGGGAATATACCAGATAGATTTTTTCAAACTTTATTGATGGAGAGAAGGCCTGGACACAACTCCCAAGAATGGACAATAAAATGCTAATTACTCAAATCCAATAGATAATCACAGAGACTCTCATGAGTATTCAGTCAGAATAATTAAATCAATTAAAATATATCCAAAGCTTGATTGAGTGTAAAACAAATACAATCAAGGGGACCTCAGTCTTCTTGAACAGAAGGTCATGGAGTCATTTTAATCAAAGTTAAAATGTGAATCATTGATACAGAATCAAGATTTAATTTATGTGATATACAGCATGAATAGCTTTTCAAATATAACAAATTCAAACTGTAGTGGAAAAATCTTACCAAACATGAATGAAAAGTGTAGAATCAATAGTAAACAAGATATACTAAAAAAAAAAAAAAATCCAAAGGTAAAAAACAACAACAAACAAATAAAAAAAAATAAAATCCAAGAAATTATGGACATAGAATAGAAATAATACATAATAGAAATAATACATAAATAAGTAATGCACAATATAACTAGATTTATTATAGGAATATCACAGGAACTCAGTACATTTGGATTACTGAAAAATAAAATAACGGAAGGAATAAAAATTTGGAAGTATCAAGAATGTGGTATTGTTTCTGAGTTTGATCCCCAGTATCAAAAAAAATACAACAAAAAAACCCGAATCTGGTATTGAAAAGAAGCTAAGTATTCTTATATTTATATTATCTTTTTAATATAAAGATTGAAATAGTTTGGAAACATTAATGTAAAAAGCAATATTCAATTTAGCTATTCCAGTGTGTGTGTATGTGTGTGTGTGTGTGTGTGTGTGTGTATCAAGATAAATGTATACAAATTTATTGGTCAAGTTAAAATATTAAGTAAATAAGAAAATAAATATATAATAAACTTAATTTTACAAAACTTTAAAAAACAAAAAAGTAGCAGGATGGGACATCGATTTAGCTCAGTCGTTTCGGATCCTGCCTCACGAGCACAAGGTCCCGAGTTCCATCTCAGGTACCAAAAAAAAAAGTATGAGGGCATGATGGCATGATGGTGTGTGCTTGCAATCCTAGGAGGTTAAAGCAGGAGAATCACAAGTTTCAGTGGAGTCTTGCCAATTTAGCAAGACTCCATCTCAAAAAAAAAGAAAAAAAAAAAAAAATATATATATATATATATATATATATATATATGTTAGAGATGGGAATATATTTGAGTGCAAAGGCCCTGGGTTCACTCACCAGTACTGGAAAAAAAGGAGAAAGAAAGAAAAGAAAAGAAAAGAAAAGAAAAGAAAAGAAAAGAAAAGAAAAGAAAGAAAAGAAAAACAAATTGAATAAAAGAATGAATATTCTTGACTCTATTAAGAGTTTTTAAAAATGCAGTTAGTTCTTAATTTTTTTTTTTTTGTAAATTCTTCTAAATAAGCACTTGACTGAATTGCAAACATTCTATATTTCCTTCTATTAAAATAAGTACAGTTAGGGGCTGGGGATTTACCTCAGTGGCACCACACCTGCCTCACAAGCACAAGGTCCCAAGTTCAATCCCTGGTACCAACATAAATAAATAAATAAATAAATACATTTAGAATCAGTATATTTATTTGGTATATAAAAAGTATGACTTCACTTTTTGGTGAGCTTGTTTGTTTTCATTATCTGTTTCTGTTTACAAAGATGTATTAAATGATGTTCTACATTATAGAGTAGGGTTATTTCTTAGCACTAAAGACACAAAGTGACATTTCACTTTTTTTTTTTTAGCAGAAACAGATATAATATTAAATACGCCTTTTTCTAACAGTAAATCAATGAATTCCTCACGTGGTTACCTTATGTTGTCTTAAACTTCAAATGATAATATAAATAGTAAAGCCTTTTTTAAAAACTATGAACAAAGCATAGTTTTCTTTTTTGTCATTAAACATAGACTTAAGCAAAAATGCAAACGATGTTCACAATTAAATTCTAACAATAATTTGATGCTTACTTTATAACTGTTATTTATATTGTTTTGGAATCAGGGAAAGAAATGTACAGAGACACAGAATTTGGGTAAACTAATAAAAGTTTACTTGCAAGCAGGCGGGACTGCCAGAAACTGATCTGGTCAGTGTCTGCCTGCCCCTTTGTCCATCACCTTTTTATGCTTTTGTTAGTCATTATCTCATCCCTAAGTAGTCTTTGCTGAGCAAACAAAATTTCTGTTTCTGTTTAATGATTAAACACAGGTAGTTTCTGTCACTGATTACAGACTTAAACACATGACAGTTAGGACACATATATTACAAGTTTGTTCAGGGATTGCTACTTTTTTCTTCAGAGCTAAGATGTTATCTATAGTGGAGCTACAGATCAAAGGAGCTATATAACCTTTACTTTAAACAACAACAGCAATGGGCTAAGACAAGCTTTTAAAGGGATACACTACCTATTTTGCTTCTACAACTACTTTAATTGCTAATTTACTAAACTTTAAAATTTTTCTCCATCAATATTTTATAACTATTATTATATGTTAAGAGTGATTTTCTTGAATCTGATGGAGAAAAGAAATGATGTTTTTAATTTCTATAATACCAAATGTCTGTCTTTATTATGTGTTGTATTTTTAACTAATTATTTTAATATCATTGGGATATAGCTGATATTAAACACAACTAACTTGAGAATAAAGAGGCAACTTTAGTAATGCAGTTCAAGTGCTTTGCACAATGGCATGAGAATAAAATCATTAAATTTGTTTTGTGAAGTATATTAGATTTTAGATACTGTCATTTCAAAGTTCATGTCCTTCCTGGAACCTCAGAATGTGACTTTACTTGGAAATAGGGTTCATGCCTATATAACTAATCAAGATGTAATCATACAAGAGTAAGCTGGGCCCCTAATCCAATATAACTGGTGGCCTTACAAAGACATACAGATGCACAGGGAAAATGCCATGTTATGACATGATTGAAGATATTGGTTTATAATTCAAAGGTCATCAACCATACCTGGAAAGCTACAGAAATTAATAGAATGATGTGGAGGAGACTGTCCTTCCCAGCCCTTCAGAAGAAATAATCCTTGCAAATAAATACATTGCTTTCAGAATTTGAATGTCCAGGACTGAGAGAATAAATGTCTGATGGTTGTAACCACCCCCCAGGAGTTGATGTCACTACCCCTAAAATACCAGGACAATAAATACAGATCAAATTTAACTGGAAAGCAACCATAAAAAAATGTGAAAAGAAATGGCTAAATTCCAATAAAAGTTTATTGATAAGAATAGGTATGTGTTGTAGTCAGGAGGACTTGGCAAGGGAATACATTAAAAACAGGACACATAATTTATAAGATTATTTTATGATAATTACCCAAAGAGTCAAATTCAAAGGAGTTCAAGAGATTAACTGCACACTAGAAGCCCAAAGCATTCAGCTGAGGGCCTAGATCCCAGCAGTTTCTCACACAAGTCCATCTAAAGGCTTAGAGTCCAAGGCAATGTCTTCCTCAAGTCCAACCAGTGACCTAGAGCCCACGCCAATGTCTAATGCTTTTCCGTATTGAGGATCTACACCTGGAAGGCCCAAAGGCTAGTGGTGGAAGCCAGAAAATCTATGCTGGTGAGATGAAGGATTTGTGCCACCAAGCTGAGGGACCCACGTTGGAGCCAGGAAGTGATGTTCATGGTAAAGAGCAGAGCTCCCCTGATGAAAAAAACACCAGCACCCATTCCCAGCTACAGCGAGGTCCCGATCTCCTCCTCCAACAACAACAGCCTAGTTTGTATCAGGAAAATCATGCGCAGCAAGAGTCTCCTAGAAAATCAACAAACCAAGATCTTCCCCTCTAGTTCTGTTTTTATGGCTATTCGTAACAATTTTCAGGTGGATCCTCTATGTCCAAACTACACTGGTTCAGTTCAGCTGGGTATTACAAGTTGACCATTAGTCAATCCACTACAGTATGAGACAAAATTTGGCCCCATGCTGGTAGCTATACCAAATACCATTTCTTCTTCTCCTTCTCCACTTCTTTCCTTTATTCCTCTTCCACAGTGTTCCTTTTTTCCCTTTTTCTCTTTTCCTTTTCCATTTTCTTTTGAATCTTCTGATTATGGCCAGAATATTCCAGCCCTGCATTTTTAAGCAGTCTTTTGATATTTAATAGAAGAATATAAAACCAAGAATGGCTATCACAGAGAGAAATATACTTGAATAAAAAAGGTTATTCCATTTTAACAATTATACTTTTGTTACCTTTTCAAAAATTTCTTGGTTTTCACCTTATTTCATAAATAAAACTTATGTATCTTCACAATCCAAGCACATTAGCTTTATTTTCAGATACTATTAAGAACAGTAACAATCAGTAAAATATCTAAGACTTCCTAATAGAGTAGGTGGGGCCTGCAAGGGTAGGGCCACAGAGGTGTGGACAGGAATGTATTATCTCCTTCCCAGTTCCTTTCTTCTCTCTGCCTCCTTGATGTCAAGAGAGTGAGTGGCTTTTCCTCCTCTGTGCCTTGCTGCTATGCTGTATTTTTGTTTGCTTATTTGTTTGAAGCTGACCGACCATGGACAGAAACCTGAGCCCAAAGAAGCCTCTCCTCTCTCCTTTAAGTTGACAGTGTCAAGTATTTTGTCTTATTTATGAGAAAGTGACAAAGACTAAGAACTATGACCCTAAAACAAGAACAATAAACTATCTCCTAAAACAGCTGTTCCCTTTCTATCTCTTTTTTGTTGTTTTTACCAAGACCAGCTGTCACTATATATTCAGGCCAGCCTTGATCTCACTATGCAGCCAACATTTCTTTGACTATGTAAGAATCCTCTTGTGTCAGCCTCTCAAGTGCCGGGGTTAATGGTGCACACCACCATGCCAGGCTTCTCTTTCTACTTTGAATAGAGTAAGTTACTTATTAATGATCTAAATCTATATCATAATTAATTTAAATGACTCATTTCAACAAAGAATATTCTATCACCTTTCAAACACATATAGCAATATGACAAAGTATTCTTTAAAAGTTTTGTTTAATTTTAGTTACAATTCCTGGTAAATTCTCTTTCCTTGGACATTTTTGCTGAAATTGTCAAATCTTTGTTTTATGATGAAACTTTTATCTCTTTGTTGTAGTGTACAAAGGGATTTTGAATGCAATGTTTTATTCATTTTTCCAAGTCCAAAGTAGCTTAGAATCTCTAAGGTGGTTTTTTTGTTCTTCCAGCAGTTGGCAACAATGGCCTGCTTGTGAATGAACTTCTCTCCTGCTCTTCCATTTCACACCCTACTTCACTCATCCTCCCCCTCTAGCCTTCTCCCTCAAACTGCTTCCTTTTCAGAGAATCTAATTTCCAAATGGGATTTCAGACTAACAGTGGGAAAAAGAAAAAAAATCATTGCTTGAAATTGTTTTTCACTTCAAAGGCTTCTTCAGTGACAACTTTTCTTCTATCAGAAAGAAGAAAATGTCAAAGGTGAGAGGTTGTTACTATACATTGGAAACCATCAATTTCTATTATAAGTGAATTTAATCTCATTCATTTTTACTTTAGAACTAGATAATATCGGCTACTACTTGCCCTTTCTGGACTTTTATTCATTATCATTTTAATATAAATTTATATTACTTAGAAAAGTAAATTCTGTGCAAATAATTCTTTATAATGATTTTTTAAAATTCAGATTTAAGTTACCAAAAATAACACATTTTCCACCCTAGGGATGTTACCTAGAAGAGGTTTCTTTTCTTCCCCATAAAATAACAGTAGTTTTTTTTTTTTTCAATCATTAATTCTGGGAAGTGGGAAAATCTCCAGTGGAAGCCAGGTAGCCTCCTTCTTTTCAGATGGTGAAGACATGACCCGGGAGCCTCCTTCAGCATTCTTTGTTTCTTGTACCTTGGGGAAATATTGAGGCAATGAAATCTAGGATTTAAGGAAAGTCTACAGGAACTTACATTAACAGAGCTACAATATCCCAATAAATAAAAATATGACTTAATTTTGCAAAATATACATACCTTTGAAGTTTTTATTTTAATTTCTCTTTGTTTTTCCCTTTCTCCCTCCTTTTTGCTTCTCCAGTAATGATGGCCTAATTTTAACTTTGCGGTTATTTTCAACTCCGACATTTATGGAAAAAACCCAAAAGAGGGTATATGAGACTGTATGCTTAAAAGAAACATTTTATTTTTCCCAACAATTACTTTTTAAAGCAATATTAATATTTTTCCTGTCCTGTAGAGGACCACAAGGAACTAAATTGCTATATTAGCTGCTTCTGTTTCTTCCCATAATTTCCAGCATGGATTTCCAAACACTGAACGGTTTCAGAGCTTCTGGACTAATTTACCATTCACTTCAACTGAAATGTTATGCAAATCAAAGTGCAATGAAATGGTTATCTGATCCATTGGTGATATTAACACAACATCACACAACCTATTTTGAATGTGAAGATTCATACCAGGCCCCATCAAAATGTGATACCTTTTGGGCTGGGGATTTAGCTCAGTGGTTCCACTGCCTGCCTCGCAAGCACAAGGACCCGAGTTTGATCCCTGGTACCAAAAATTAAAAAAAATTTTTTAAATGTGATACCATTTGACACAACCAAATATCTACTTAAACATTTAAAAAATTATGAATCCAATATCAGTGAATGCAGTTTAATACAGTTTAATGTTTGCTGTAATATAAAGCAAGGAGGGATGGAAATTTAGCTCAGTAGCACTGTGCCTGCCTTGTGCCTGCCTTGCAAGCATAAGGTCCCGAGTTTGGTCCCCAGTACAAAAAAAAAAAAAAAGGAAAATGAAATATTAAGTAACAATTCAACAGTCTGCTAATATATGTTATGTTAAATAATTACATAGTATGCATTTACTAAGGTATTTTAAGTGATATAAATGATAGAAAATTTATGAAAAAATGCTAAAAAAGTGTTCTGTATAAAATTAGTATAATTTTTAAATATGAGGATTGAATTGGGACAATTAAATGTACTTACAAAGAAGATAAAATATATATATATATATATTTTTGAGATAGGATAACATTAAGTTAAAGTGACATGAAGGGATAAGCACTAAGGTGAAAAATAAATTATTACCACTTAATGAATAAGGAAACTGGGATACTCAGATTGACTATTTACATTAATAAGATTAAATTATTACTCTATTTTTTGTATTTTAAGTATGTTATAACATTATTAAGTAAATCACTGCCTCAAGATACATGAATTTGATAAGTAATAACATTTGAGCCAGATGCCAAAAACAACTAAAATATTTGCAAAATCAAATAAACTAAAGCCACAAATGTGACTCACTGCTCTGGACAGAGTGTCACTAAAGGTTGCACCATTATTGAAAGCTTGGTCTCTGGTGGTGACATTAGAAAGAGCTATAGATTCTTTAAGGTGTAGGGCCGTGGAAGCATGATCTCCTCAGACAGTTCCTGTGCAGTACCTTGGCGGTTCTGCCTAAGGACTGTTTAAAAGGCTGATCTTTGCTCCACTTTACTCTGTTTGTGATTCAACAGTAAACATTTGCTTGCTCCTGTGCAGGCTCCTACCACTGATATGCATACTGTGAAGTGATGCAGCCAAAGGATCACCACATTATATACATGGTGCCTGCCATTTGGGCCGTATATCTCCAACACTGTGAATTAAGTCCATTTCTTCACAAGTAATCTGTGTCAAAGAAATGCTAATGAAGCATCTATTATCACTCTATTGATTTCCAAAAGTAGAAATATTATTGTGAAATGAAGGGTACATTCAACCTAAGAGACTTTTTCCATATTTTTCTTATTTTGCCATTCAGATAGCTGTCATTGTCAGTGTCTTTCCAGAGGTATATTGTTAGTGGTTCAGAATTTGGAAACCACTACTGCAGAATGGTTGCTATTTGTAATGCAGAAGGAGGGATACAAAACTTCAGGATGGCTAACTCATTTTCTTAAGGCACAATTAAGTGATGACATTGATACTGCTCTTGACAAACATAGTGCAGTCTGGCAAAAACTCCATGCTGATGGCTAGTCAAAAGGAAAACTTGAATAGCTATCACAATTTCTTCTCTATTTTGTTGGGTGTATTTAAATAAAGAAAACACATCTGCCAAGCCATTGTCAGTGAGGTAAAAGTAATGTTTATTACTTTAAAAAATATATAACTAAGTGAATAAATACTTGCTAAATATTATTAGATATTTCCTCAAAAATGTATAAAAGAAAAATGTGATAATGAGCAAAAAGCAGGAATAACTGAAAAGATAAAGGAACAAAAAGTATTCTTTAAGAACAGCAATAAAACTGATAATTAATTTTGAAGGAAATTAAGATTAAGAAGGAAGGAAACAAAGCACAAATTTCAAGGAACAAGAAACAAAATGAAGCGCATCCTACAAATCATACAGGCATGAAATATTATATGAGGATCCTATAAATAATTTTTAGTAACACATGACAATTTTATAAAATAAGAAAATTCACTAAATACCTTAGAAATTATATGACAAAAAAACTGAATAGTTCTCCCTACCTCTGCTCTAATGAAACTATTCAAAATGAAATACATTCAGACACACATACACACAGAGTCCAGAACCAGTTCAACTGGTGAATTAATGGATGACTTCTAGTGACCCTTTAAAAATAAATAACATAAATGCTACAAATAGAAATGGAAAAGTACTTCCCAGCATATTTTACAGGCTAACATAATTCTGACACCAAAAATCAGTAAGCACATTAGAAGAATGGAGAATTAAAGATGATTCTTACTCATGAGAATACATTCAGAAAACTTAATACAGTATTGGCAAATTAAATCAAATAACCTATAATGAGATTAATACACATGAATAAGTATGGTGTGTTTCAGAAATGAACTTATTTTAATATTGGAATATTAATACATACCTTAATATTATCAGTATAATTAAATAGATCATCTTATTAGATATTTTAAGAGGATCTGATAATATCCAAAATTATTCACAAATGTTGAATAGAATGGAACTTTCTCAAGGTAGTAAACAGTGTCTAAAAACCTGTAGGTAAAATTATAATGGAGAAATAGTCACAGCTTTTAGCTGTGTTAAAAAATAAGTAAAAGATATCTACCATCCTCACTTTTATTGATAGACCTAGGAAAATTATCCAAGCAAAATGCTAAATATACCCATGACAGAATAAAAATTTTAATTATTTGCAAATGATAAAAATTTCATTTGTGTAAATCCAGAAGAATACATGAAAACTTCATACATAAATTCATGGAATTTACTGGATTCAAAGAAAGTATGTAAAAGCCACACAAATTTTTAATGTGTTGGAAACATGTAATTAGTATAAAAATTGCAATAACATCAGCAAAGATGATCAAATATTTTAGAATCAAGGTGTGTCCAACCTGCAGCCTGTCTTTTCTTTCCTTTTTTTTTTTTTTTGGTACTGGGGATCGAACTTGGATCCTTGAGCTTGTGAGGCAGGCAGCGGAACCACTGAGCTAAATCCCCAGCCCTTGTCTTTTCTTTCTTTGTGTTTCTTCGAATGAAGCAAAAAATTTTAGACCTCATGTAAAATGTACTATGAGTGAGTGTATATAAGTAATAAAACATCTTTTATTTTCACAGTAGTACTGCTATGACAATAAAAATAAAGAAAAAAAAGGCACACTGCAGGCTGGACACTCACAAGTGGAAACTGAAATGGTTCCTAAAGTTTAGGAAAAATCAAATAGTTGGATTATCCATGACAGTGTGGAAGAAAATAGTTAAAATTATTATATATTTACAGTAAATAAAAGATATGTATTTTTGTATCAGAATAAAAATCAATCGAACAGAACAGAGACTATAAAAATCAACCAGAGAATGGGTGTAGGCTGTTGCTGTTAAAAGTACCACTAGAATTCAGTAAAATAATGATAAACATTTTAGGAAGTGGGTATTCATAAGGAAATTGAAACCTAAAACTTCACAGAAAATAATACAAAATTAATTTTCAATATTATTAAGCATAACTTTAAATATGACAAAACTTCTAGAAGAATATATTTACCTTATATATCAAAAATATGAAAAATATCATGAAAGTAGAAGTAATTGGAATTCATTAAAATTAAAAATTTGCTTATTGAAAGACAATAATAAAATTAAAAGTATCAGGTGCAAACTATGAAAATATGTTTATAATTTATATATGGGTGTATAAATTTCTCCCAAATATTTCACCCCTATAACATATAAAAATCACAAATGAATAAATATAGACAACTCATGTAAAAAAAAAAGCAAAAAACTGGACAATGCATTGTTCTTAAATTAGTGTATGCATATTTTACTGTACGTAAATTATGTCATCAAAATCAAATGTATTAGAAAATGTATTAAATTTAAAAATTTCTATGCCTGTTGGAAATATCGTCATATGTTCTCCAGTGTGTGTGTGTGTGTGTGTGTGTGTGTGTGTGTATATATATATATATATATATATGTATATATATCTTCTAAATTTGTCCACAGACCATTGGGCATTGTGAGTATGCAGTCTCTAACATCTAATTATAAATTTTATAAAGATATAAGTTGGAGGTTTTGCTCTTGAAATGTTTTTTTAACATTTAATATAATTTTGCAAGTGTTTTGCTTTCACATGAGAAAACATTTTTCACATCTTAAACCTAAAATATTTTCTGTACAATGTTAATTATCTAAAGATAAATTTTAATATTCTGGTCACTCTGATGTTAAAATAGTGTATACTAAGTCAAAAGGATTTAAAATAGACCATTTAATTGAGTTTACAATTTATGTAAACCTCTTACCATTAAGTCAAAATGATAATTGACATATTAATATTTGAATGAAAATTAGAAATGGATTTATTTTTCACACTTTTTGTAGTGAAAATAATCTTTAATTTCAGGAGATTTCTGAGTATATTTCACTTCAGTTTTTACATAATCTTTTCTAAATTTCTACTTTTAGGCTTCCAGGCCACCTTTGCACTGCTCCCAACCCAGAAGTAGGGCTTCCAGGCCACTATTCCACCACTCCCAGAGCAGAGGAGGTGAGCTGTGTGTGAGCCAACAGCAACCCCTTCCCTGTGGAAATGAGAAGACATGTAAACAAGTCTCAAAACCAGACTTCCAGATCACTTACAGTAACCCCAAAGGGAAAGGAGGTGGAACACTGATATTCAACCACCTGGACTCCCTGAAATGGAAACAAAAGAGGATCTGGAAAAAATGAAATTAGAAATAATTTCTCAGATAACAGCAGATATTTTGCCCAAAGTCCAAGGCATGCTTAATAAATCTAGACAGGACACATATAAAAAAAATAGAGGAGCTGAGGAACATGATGGAATCCCAACATAGGAAACAAATGAAATCCATAAAACAGATACAAACAAATTTCCAAGAGATTAAAAACTCCATCGAAAGTCTACACAGCAGAATGAGACAATGTGAGGACAGAATTTCAGATATAGAAGATAAAATTGCAATTAGTGACCAGGAAAAGAAAAAATTCTTCAAAATTGTAAGGGAACACAAGGAATCAATCCAGCAGCTGATAGATGCTGCAAAGAATAACATCAGACTGATTGGAGTCAAAGAAGAAACAGGAGAGAGTGCAGATGACATTAAAAAAAAAAAGGTTCACAGAATTAATGGCAGAAAGCTTCCCAAGCAGGGTTAAAGAATTTGACATACAGATAAGTGAGTCATATAGGACTCCAAATAGCCTTGACCAAAAATATCTCCACATAGGCATATAATTGTTAAGATTCCAGAAACCCAACAGAAGAACAAAGTTCTACAAGCAGTTAGAGAAAAGAAACAAATCACATACAAAGGAAAGCCCATCAGAATCACAGCAGACTTCTCAACTCAAATTCTCAAGGTAGAAGAGCTTGGAGAGACATATTCCAAGCCCTAAAGGAAAACAGCCTCCAATCCAGATTGATATACCCTGCAAAACCACCTTTCAAAATTGAGGGAGAAGTAAGATACATTCATGACAAAGAGCACCTTATGAACTTCATGAACACCAAACCAGCACTCCAAAAAATTTTAGATAATATCCTAAGAACAGAAAATGAGGAAGCACAGCAGAATGAATCCATCGGGCATGACGAGACATTACATGCAAATGGGGAGAATCCAACAAAAAGAAAAAGTCATCACAATGATAAGTCAATATGTATCAGTTACAACCATCAATGTTAATGGTCTTAATTCCCCTATCAAAAGAAATAAAGTGGCAGAATACATCAAGAAGCAAAATCAAACAATATGCTGCATACAAGAAACACACTTAATTCAAAAAGAAACTCATAGATTGAAAGTTAAAGGGTGGAAAACAATACTCCATGCAATGGGAAACCCCCCAAAAAGGAGTAGCTATCCTCTTTGCAGATCAAGGGTATTTCAAAGCAACACTGATTAAGAGAGGCAAAGAAGGACACTACATCCTTGTAAAGGGAACAATCAAACAGGAAGAGATGACAGTAATAAATATCAATGCAGCAAACACTAGTGTACTCAACTATATAAAACAAATACTAACAGCCAGGAAAATTCTTATGTATGCACTAATAATAATAGTGGGGGACCTCAATACCCCACTGTCACAAATAGATAGATCAACTAGACAAAAAATAAGTAATGAAATACTAGAAGTCAATCGAACTCTTGAACAAATGAACTTAACAGATGTTTACAGAGTCTTCCACCCCACAAAATCAAAATACATATTCTTTTCAGCTGCACATGGGTCATTTTCCAAAATAGACCACATACTCACTCATAGAACGTGTTTAACTAAGTCCAAAGGAATTGAAGTTATCTCCTGTATGTTATCAGACAATAATGTGATGAAATTGAAGATCAATAGCAAAAGAAAAGAACAAAAATTACATAAACACATGGAACTTGAACAACACACTGCTGACTTACCAAGGGGTCACAGAGAAAATTAAAGAAGAAATCAGACAGTTACTACAATTAATGACAATTTCAATACAACATATCAGAATCTATGGGACACAATGAAAGCAGTCTTACAAGGGAAATTCATAGCAGTGAATACTCATATTAGGAAAACAGAATGAGCCCAATTA
Organism: Heterocephalus glaber; assembly: GCF_053883595.1. Taxonomy (NCBI): domain Eukaryota; kingdom Metazoa; phylum Chordata; class Mammalia; order Rodentia; family Bathyergidae; genus Heterocephalus; species Heterocephalus glaber. The sequence continues at coordinate 15,332,212 of NW_028258142.1, read as the reverse complement.
AATAACCTGATGTTGAACCTCAAGCTTCTAGAAAAAGAAGAGCAGGACAAACCCAAAACTCATACAAGGGAGGAAATTATAAAGACCAGAGCAGAAATCAATTCAATGGAGACTAAGAGAACAATACAAAAAATTAATGAAGCCAAGAGTTGGTTCTTCAAAAGAATCAACAAATTGACAAACCCTAAGCCAACCTTATCAGAAAAAGGAAAGAAAAGGCCCAAATCCATGCAATAAGGAATGACAAGGTTGAAATTACAACAGACCCAGCAGAAATCTAGAGGATCATCAATACCTAATTTGAGAACCTATACTCCAATAAGATGGAAAACACAGAAGAAATGGACAGATTTCTAGATATGTATAAATTACCAAAGTTGAACAAAGAAGACCTAAAATTTCTAAACAAGCCAAATCAACCAATGAAATTGAAAACGTAATGAAAAACTTACCAACTAAGAAAAGCCCTGGTCGTGATGGCTTCACTGCTGAAATCTACAAGACATTTAGAGAGGAACTATTGCTATTATGTTTAAACTCTTCAATGAAATTGAAAGGGAAGCAATACTCCCAAATTTATTCCTGGAAGCAAGCATTACCTTGATCCCCAAAGCAGAGAAAGACCCAAACAAAAAAGAGAACAACAAGAACAACAAAAAGCATTTGACTAAATCCAACACACATTTATGATAATAAAACCTACAAAAATTAGAATAGACGATCTCTACATCAATCTGATTAAAGCCATCTATGAAAAAACCAACAGCCAAATCACACTAAATGGTCAAAAACTGAAATCTTTCACACTAAAATCAGGAACAAGACAAGGATGTCCACTATTACCACTCCTTCTCAATATAGTTTTGGAAACATTAGCCACAGCAATTAGGCAAGAGAAAGCAATAAAAAGAATAAAGACAGGAATTGGAGAAGTCAAATTGTCACTATTTGCACATGACATGAAACTATACAGAAGACCCCAAGAATTTGACCAAAAGTCTTCTAGACTTAATAACCAAATTCAGTAGGGTAGCAGGACACAAGGTCAACACACAAAAATCAATAACTTTCCTCTACACGAACAATAGACTCACTTAAACTGAAATAGAGCAAACAATTCCTTTCACAATAGCATCCAAAAAATGAAATACCTAGGAGTCAGTCTAACGAAAGAAATCAAAGACCTCCTCTCTGAAAACTGTAGCACTCTGAAAAGAGAGATTGAAGAGGATATCAGAAAATGGAAAGACAGTGTACAAAAAAATACATAATAAAATTTTAAAAGACATTATTTTTTCATTTCAAATGATATTCAAGGTGCATACCTCAGTGTATAATACTTCAGTAAGAAAAAATTTCTAAGTACTGGTACATAAGTTCAATTTCTCTATTTTTATACTATATAAAATGTAACAACACATATTCTGACTATAAGTGTAGTAAGTATCACTATTTATGCACAGAAATCCACTATATTATTGCTGTCATAGATTGTTTTCCACCCCTGTTTTGTTATAAATCAATTTAAATGCTGATTTTCAGTACCCCCCCCAAAAAAAAACAATCATGGAGTCAAATTTTGAATAGCACTGAAGAGCATGCATTGAGCTTCTCCCCAGAATCACTCATCATTGCAAAGATCCCAAATTCATTCTTACAGTGTATTAAATTTCAATATAATAATGTCGCTCTTCAACATATTTAAATGCTAGAATGAAGTTACACAAAATATCAGTTCCCATATATACAGAAAAATATTCTTATAATGCAAAATTTAGATAGCTTATTGAAATGCAATATGATTGGCTATACTGAAGTAAAAATAAGGATATCATAAATATAAAATAGAGTTGAGATACGTCATACTTTTATTAGGAAACAAGGATCTTGCTTTTCTTTAGTTAGCACAGTTTTCACACATGTAATTGAAAGTAAAACTTACTTTCAAATTTCCTTGCTTACAGGTGACAAAGTTATCCATAGTTTTCTTAGTTTTTAACAGCATTAATTTCCTAATTCCCTCAGAGTTCATAATAAGATACCCTTTTCTGAGAAATGTAATTTACTGTGAAAAGTGAAATCAAATTTTCGCAAGATGTAATTAATATTTTATTTGAGAAATGACTTACTTGTAATTTTACTGTATGACAGTGAGCTTCTTTTTAAAATTCTCACTTGCAAGTACTATGCTTTTTGATTTCACTCTGGAGATGAAATAAGACCTACTCCAAAACTATATAGCACAAAGCCTCACATAACAAATATTAGAATGTTTTTGTTTTTTCTTCTTTTTGTACCAGGGATCAAACTCAGGACCTTCTGGTTGTGAGGCAGGCACGGTGCCACTGAGCTTAATCCCCTGCCAGCAAAAAATTTTAGAATGGATCAAAATACTCCAAGGAGTACACAGTCTTTACCTGGAGGATACAGTGTTTCATTGTGGTCATGGTTATCAAAGAGTTTTGAAGTAAAAGAGGTGGATGACATTTTGATGTACAAAAGTAGAGCGTGGTAGTAAACTTTGTTGAGTATATTTTACCATAAAGAGAAGAAAAACAGATGACGGTAAGTGTCAAGAATCATAGGAGCATAGATTGTTTTCAGGTTTGGTGAATAAAGTACTCCTTTGCTAATAAGGAACTATAGGAAAATTTTTAAACCCTAGGGAAGGCTGATTTGAGAGTGATTTAAATAAGAACTTATTGAAATCATTTCAGGGCATTTTTGAAAGACAATTACAATAATCAAGAAAATTTAATAGCTCAATTGTAATAAAACTTGAATGAGATTGTGAATTCAAAATATTGAAACTGGCACTGGGGATTTAGCTCAGTAGATTCGCCACCTGCCTTGCAAGAGCAAGGTCCTAAGTTCGATCTCCAGTACCAAAGAAACAGATTATAAATAAATAATTGATTGGCAAGACAAGACAAAATTTAATATCATTAGAAGTTTTCAAATTTCAAGGCTAAGTGTTTGTGAAAACACAGTTAATTGTTCCCTAATATCATCAATACTACATATAAAATTTGGTGAATGAATGAATATGATGTGTGATTGAAATATATGATGAATGTTTAAAAGTTAAAGTAATTATAAGAAACCTTTGAAGTAGTGTAACTATACAAAGTAGCACAGAAGGGAGGCAGTAGGTAAGATTCAAATGAATGGAATTGTTTCAGTATCACTGATAAAAGAAATCAGGAAGACATTAATTATTACTAGAAAAAAGATTTCCCAAGAATTGTAAACTTGAAGATTGTTGTCTAAGAAGGCATGCAGATAAAGTCAATATGGAAGGTTGTTACATAAATGACCAATGACCAATACTGAATCAGAAATGTAGTGGTGGGAATTTTCTTTGTAGTTACTCGTTCCTGATAATTGGACTCTTTTGTGCCCAATACTTTTTTCGTACCATAGTAAATAGGCACTGTTATATAGTGTAAAGAAGCATATGCATGAGCTTGTTCCTCTCCCACTTTGAGGTCACTTTTCTTCCCCTGTTTGAACCATAAGATAGAATGGTTGAAAGCCTGATGACATTAGTTACCAACCAGGTGATTCACCAATAGACTGATTCAGTCAAGATACTTGGTCAGGATTTTCTAAATCTATTTTTTAAGTCCAAATAATGCTAAGTCCTTGAATCCTGTGTCCTTTTGAAACTCTGGAAGAGCTAGTAAATTGTAAATGAAGCAATGCTGTGTTTCTCTTGACTTTTTTCTCTGTGGGAATTTTCAAGGCACTGTGAATTGATATTGTTTTTTTATGAAAACCAACAGCCTCTGCTGAATTTACTATTGATATGGTTTGATAGAAATTTGACCCCTCTGAATTGACTACTTCTCAACCAAGATGATCTCATTTGATTGTATAATTTGCACCAAGAATGAAAATGTTTCATTAGTCTCTATTCTGCAGACAGTCACACTGTATGTGACAAGAACATCATATGTGATTTCTTTATTATGGATCTGAATGATCCCCAAAGACCCATGTGTTAAAAGCATAGTCCTAAGCTTGGTACTAGTGGAAAGTGGTGAAAATATTTAAGAAGAGGCAACTAATGGGAGCTCTTCAGAGGAGCCTATGGGACACTCGTCCCTCTTCTTTTTTCACTCCAGGGTATGATGTGAATGGGCATTTTAACCATGTGCTCATGTCATTGTGGCCAACCAACCATGGACTGAAACCTCCAAAACTGTGAAGCAAAACAAAATCTTTCCTCATTAAAAGTTGATTATCTCATGTTTTTTGTTATAGTAATGGAAAGTTAACCAATATAATGATTGAAGAATCTGCTTACTTCAAAGGCATAGAAGTCTTCAGAGGCAAAAATTCTTGAAATAATTTGAAAGGCTCAAATATGAAAGTATAATGAATCAAAAAAAGTAATTGATTACTTTCCTAAAATGGAAGTTTCAATTAAGTGATTGTAGTGAAAGACTAGTATGAAGTAATAAAACTTTAATGCTTAATTTTCATACAAATCTACTTCTTTCCCTTCCTTCAATATTAATAGACATGTCCACTTATCAAATAACCTACCCCTCCTTTCAAAGATTCTTGGTGATATTCCTCTCATTAACTGGGTAGCTGCCTCTACTTGAATCGTTTAAACTACTTATGTACTGGTACAAAAACTATTATCTTTTGCTTATGAAGTTTTTCTTAGCAATTATAAAGTAGATTGAACATTCATTTCTCAAAACTTAGAGACAGTTTGTATGGAAAAATTTACTACTGAAAGTTTTAATATATTGAAGTATAGGATCTAAACAGCTTCTTCCCCCAAAATGACCATATGCTTCCTTAACATATTTATTTTACTTCAAGTTATCAAGGGACAAGTATTATTTACTTTTCTTGTTACTGGAAACAATACCCAACATGAAAAACTTAAGGAAGGAAGGTTTAATTTAGCTCAATTTTAAGGAGATTTAGCCCATTGTGGTTAGCTAGCTGTAAGGCAGAAATATGATGGAAGAAAGGAACAGTGGAGAAAAGCTTCTTAGTTTGCTCTAGATGAGAAACACAGCAGAACAGTGCCATAAAGAATGTTGTCACAGACCATATACAGTACTCAAAGTAACATTTCCCTGACCCATCCAGACATACAGAGAAATGTACTTCATTAATCCACTTGGTGTCTAAGCCTACTTAATCAATATGTATTTAAAGTTCACCATCACAAGACTCAAAATACAGAGTGGGTGCTTAATTAACATCTGTAGTTTGGTTAATTTATTAACGTCACTCGACAATAGAATTATTTGTTAAGACAATAAATATTTAAATGTGTTACTTTTCCTGTAATTGTAGTTTATCCTTGGTGCTACATTTTTACATGAATAATAATATTGCTAATGAGACTAGAGTTCAAGACAATAAATTCAATTTAACATAAATATTTTCAAGACATAGAAAAGGTACCTAAATTAATAAGCATGACGTTTAAAAATCTTCAGTTGTTTTTGTTTTATTAGGAACAAAACTATACATATGTGGATGCAGCACTCAAATTATACAAAAGCACACATTTGTGGCTGGTGTTATTAGTGAATTTTACTGCTCATTATCTCACTGTTGAATTTGCTGATTCTCGTGTCTTGACTAAAATCTTTTGGAGAGATTTAAACAACTTAATTTTGAATATATATCAAATGACTACATCCACAGTAAAAAAACAGAATGAAAATTTAGAAACAAGTTGTGGGCTTTTTCACCCTGCTCCAGATTTCCTTTACAGTTTGGGGATTTCTCATTTTCTGCAGATTAGATATATTTATGACTTCCACTATTACTCATGATGTTAAACGCAGCATTAATGGAGATACATTATAGCTGAGAAAAGTTTGAAGGCTTGTTTTAGTTTGGAGAAATAACCTGACCAAGGTTGCTGATCATGATTGCTTCTCACCTACTCAAACCTTCTAAGTTTGTGAAATTGAACTGAGAACTCTAAGAGAAAATGCAGACTTTACAGCACGATTTAATCTTCCTTCAAGCAGCTAGTCCAGAAATACCCTAACAACAGCTGTTCTCATAAAATATTAGCATTTCTGCTTATGGCTTCAACTGTTTCTCAGAAGTGGAAGGAAATCCAAACATGGAAAATGTTCATTTTTAACATTAGTTTGAATTTAGAAATCAGAGGACATTCATCAGTCCCCAAAAGTAATGGATGCACATTTCTACTAAATACTTGATTCCTGAAGTAGTGTGTGACATATGCATAGCTCACAGAATATCCTTATTAGCTATAAAAGGGTTCATATTCATAAAAAGCTGCATATTCATGATTCAGCAGCAGGATTTTCAAATATTGTCTATAGGTGTTATCTTTGCATGTAAGACAAAATGTAATTCACATTCTTTGACTATTTCTACTCATCAACTGTATACTTTTAAACTCTTATGTCCATAAATATAAATGAAAACAAAAGTGTAATAATCATGGTAGTTTTTAAGTAAATAAACTGTCTTTTCCAATCCGAATAATAAAGATAATTTTTATCAGAAATCACTTCCAGAAGAGGAAGGGGATAGGGTTTCAGTTATCGGTACAGCTTCCTTTCCATTCAACGTGTTCACTTATTTTCCATAACACATGCAGTCTGTAGTAGATTCATTATGCCTCACAAATAACGTAATTTTCTCTTATCATATTAAAGTATGCTATTTTAAGGCAGAAAGATTCATCCCTTCTGTTTCCCACCATTATCACAACATGCATTGCTAAATATAAAATTATTCAGAATTTCTTGATAATTTATAAACTTTTTAGTGTAATATTTCTTTTTTAATTTTTATTTTTGTTACTAGATGATTACATTCTGCATATGGAGTTGTTATATGTACGCAACACATCTTCATTCTTTTTTATGCTCTTTGTCCTATCCTCTCTACATACTTTCTCCATCTCTAAATCCCCTTTCATTTGCAAAATATCTATCTTCCTGTTTCCTTTTATCTACCTTTTACTTTGCTCTTTCATTTATTTATATTTTTCATTTCTTATATAGGAGAAACCATGTGATATTCATGTTTTTACATCTAATTTACTGTATATAACATTATGGATTTAAGATGTATCCATTTTCTTATGAATGACTTGAATTTCTCTTTCTTGATGGGAGAGTAGAACTCTATTGTGTGTAAATGCTACATTTCCCTTATCTATTCATCTGTTGATGAACATGTAGGCCATTTCCAGGGTTTATCTCATCCATTGGTGGGGGCGGGGGGGGAGGTGTTCTACATTGCTGGTGGGAATGTAAATTAATATGACCACTATGGAAATCAGTATGAAGATTCTTCAAAAGAATTAAAGCTAGCATGGTGTTTAATCTTCCCAGGGACATGAATATTTTAGTGGTGTAAATATGAGGAATCATGTTTCTATAATTGTGATTAATTAAATAATCATTTGTCTTTCTTAGATATTTTATATTCTTTTATTTATACTTGTATATCATTAATGGATAATTAAATTAGTTAAAGTTAAAATATATGAACATATATTATCATACAGAGTGGGAATAGAAAGAGAAGGGAAGGGGGAAAAGAAAAAAAGGAGAATACACATTTGGAGATTTAGGAGATTGTATCTTTTGCAAAGGATCAGGAAAGAACACTACTCAGAAGAGAAGTTTTTAGAAACATTTTAAAAATAGTTATGCTTTGTATAAAAAAAGTATATAAATGAGAAAAATATCCCACATAAAGGGAATATAATACAAGAGTAAGAGAACTTAGAAATATAGAGACAAATGAGAAATTTAGTTGACTTAGTAGTTGAGTTTTAAAGGAAAGCAATAGAATATTATGGAAAATGTTGGGAGCCAGATGGTGGAAGGCCAAGAACATCAAACTGAGGCATTAGTCCTTGATTTGGAAGACACAGGGGAGCTGTAGCTGAGGTTTTAAGAATAATCTTACCTTGTAAAGCAGGAAAAGCATCCCTTTGGTTGCAAAATTTCAGTGATTTTTCTATAGTTTCAGAACAGGAAAGCCCTCAGGCCAGAACTTCAGCAAGTTGGGCTATAGTCTTTCAAATTTTGACTTCATTGTTCATAAATACAATTTTATTGAGAAATAATAAGAAATCACTGACAATGTTCACATGTGGCACCTGCTCCTCTTTACTGCATATGCTGTGTTTAGAGCAGAAAATTGGGAACTGTAATGAACTGCATAGTGTCTCTGCTTACTTGCTCTCTGTGTCCATGGATGCAACTCCCTCTGTATCATCTTCTTTTAGTGCTCAGCAGAGAAAAATAAAACATGCAAATTAAAACATATGAAAAAAATAGTACTTAAAGTCGTAACTGTCATTCTAGTGAATTATAGCAGCCAAATGGTGATTTAGTCTTATCCAGTTTGTGCTGATTACAATATTTATCATCATTCTAGGGTTTAAATAAAGCACAATTTTTAAGTATTCAAAATATATCATGCATTTTCTACTCTTTCAAATATCCTTAAGAAGGAAGAAATTATCCTGATAATTTTCAGTTTGTTTTCATTTTAAACTGTCATAGAGCAAGAAAAGATGGCGCTCCTCCCCTTACATTTTCATCTTATACAGTATCCCCAGAGAAATAAAATACCCATCAGCAATGGTTTCCCATTTCTATACAGAGGAAAACTAAGCAAACTTGTCAATTGTGCAAGAGGCAGTAGGGAGGTAAGGTAAAAAGCGAGATGTTTTCATGCCTAAGAATGAATGAATGATCAACATGAAATAACTCCTGTAAATTTCTTTTATTAGAAATAATATTGACATTTTTATTTTGACATTTTTGTTATATGATTAATATATTTGTAATTTGTTTTAAACCCAGAATTTACAATCTTAAATTATAGGGAAACTTTTCCTTTTCTCAGTATTTTTAAGAAAGACATTCAATAGTGTGGTGTATTAGAAATATTTGGCATATTTCCTTATGTGGGGATGAACAAGTAACTAGTCACTGATATATATATATATATATATATATATATTAAAAATAGCAATAAATAACTTTATACTACTGTAAATTGTGCTTTTATAATATATTAATATAAATATATGATAAACTAAAAACATTTAATGCTCTGTTATCAAACTAAAAATAATATAATATGAGGTGTCTCACATATTCATATGCCTTATAAATTTTGTTAAAATAAAATTGAATATTATAATGCATGATTGTTTAGTACTGGTCCTACTGAAAATGAAATTGTATTTCCCATTTCTGGGTAGTTCTACCTTGATGGGGTAGTCATAAGAATGGTCTCCTCAGAGTGTACATGCTAATTTGCATGGCAAAATGTGTTTCATGAATGTCATTAAGAACCTTCAGGTAATAAAGTCATTCTGGATTACCTCTCCAAATAGACTTAATGTAATCACAAGAGTACTCAAAGTATGGGAAAATGATAGAGAAATATAGAAAAACATGGAAATTGCTCAAGTGATACGACTTCTCTCTTTGTAGATGAAGAAAGGGGCTAAAAGTGAAGGAATATGGGAGGTCTATGGGAGCTTAAATAGTAAGAGACTCCATTCAAACTTATAGGTTGCATAGATAATGCAACCCTGACTGCTTGTTTTAGCCTTGCAACTCAACAGAATTATATAAAAATTTAAAAATGTTGTTTTAGATACAAATTCTCCTAGTAATGTGATGCAATGAAAATAGAAAACTGTAGAAAACAAATAAAAATAGCACATGCTTAGCATGATGAAAACATAATATGTGCCTTAGTTTTTTTCCCATATAAATATTGGATTAATAAACCCACCTTACTTTTTCAGGCATTGTCTCTGCTCTGCTAGCTGACTGTGAAGGCATGGAAGAGGACTTCCAATTTCTGCCGGAACAGAATATTTACTTCCTTTGTCTCTTGGATCTTAGTATATGTGCAGGCAAATGGTGAAGGAAGCCAGGTTCTCTTGCAGATCACTTTACCATCAAAGGTGGAAGTCGTGAGAGATGAACAAAATATCTGGTCTGCCATCAAGTGTTTCCATACGATGTACTCATCCACACTTTGTGTTCATCGTTCCTTCCCAATTGTTAGCTAGAACAAACTGTACAATCTGCAGGCCTAGTCTTAGATATAGTGATCTTATATAGATTTCTTTCACCAGTTTCCATGAATCCTTTATTTCATATCACTCAATTAATCCTGTTCTTATTAGTTGAAAATTCAGACTTTGAAAATACTGACCTTCAGAAATTTGAAGAAAAGGTATATAGTCCCATGTAAATAAATATCTTTGAAGAAAACTCTTTGTCTTTAGTAATGAATGGACACTTGACCAGCACCGACCAACCTTCCATTAAACCGCAGGTGCTTGTCATGAAACTGAGTTTATCAAGTCTTAATTACACAGTCAACTTTCAAATGACAGCACTGTGTATGACATCAGATCTAAAAATTCCCAAAGGCACAATTTGCATGAGTACATGACTCAAAATACTCCCAGGCCAAAACCCTGCTATATTGCTTCTGTTTGTCAACTCACAAATAAGACCATGGCAGTGACTCCATATAATGAACAGCCTGATTTATGAAAATATTTCATGAGTTTTTTGGTGTAAAATGCATTAAGCACTGTACATTATGCTAACTTTACCAACAGTGAATGATCCTGACAATAGATTAATATCTTGTGACACAGAGAAAATGGGAGGAAATTATCCTAGTTGATAATATTCAAATTACATTTATTTTACACTGGATCTACAATAATAAATGATAAGTGAGTAAGAGAGCTGTAAATGAAGAAGAAAGCAGGTAGACGTCAGAAAGAACACAGAATGTCAAGATATTTGTGAGTCATACAAATGCTTACAAAAGAAAAATCTCAGCTCAGTAGTATCTTAATCAAGTGTGAAGATGACTCATGCTATACTGGCAGCCACTTAACCCAGCCACTTGTGTTCTTGCTCATAGGGTCCATAAACATAGTGGTTATGGCAGAAGGAATCTACATTATACAACATGGAGAGGAAGTGATGATGGGTCCTCATCTTGCCTACAACAAAGAACAGTGCTAAGTTGCCAGTACTATCCCATTTCACTGGCAACCTGATGGTAGGTGGACTACACTTCCATCAAACAGATGGCATCTCTTTGTTCTCACTGTTGGAAGATTTTACTATATTTAAGGATTCTCCTACGCTGTCCACAGTGCTTCTGCTAATACTTCCATCCATGGAGTTACACAATGCCTAATTTATCACTCTAATAGCCTACCTAGCATTTCCTCTGACAAGGAATTCATTTTACAGCATGTAAATTATGGGAGTTAGCTCATGCTCTTAGAAATCACTGTTTTAAAGCTATCCATACTTCTGAATCAGCAATCTAGATAGAACAGTGAAGCAGACAACATTCATTTCTTATACAATATGGGTCATTCCCTGGTAAGGTAGTTTAAAGCCCCTCAAGCTACGGTCTCTTCTCTCAATTTGTAACTAATATATGTTAGTATTTGTCCTATTGGCAAGATTCACAGGTCTTGGAATCAGTGAGGTGAAAATGGAAATGGATCCTCTCACTACTGCTCTATGGATCTGCTAGTAAAATATTGTCTTCCTATTCCTATGACAATTGTCTCTATTTGTCTAGTAATCTTACATCCTAGGGAGAGATGCTTCTATCAAAGGATACAACAATGATTCTATTAAACTAGAAGTTCAGGCTGCCTGATGGACTTGTTGAGCTTCACATCTCAGCTAACAGACAGGTACAAAAAGCTGTCAGTGTGTCAGCTGGTGTGATCAATTCTGATTTCACAGAGCAATAGATAGCTGCTGGTTAGTGAGAGGAAGGAGAACAATGTCTGGGAGGCAGAAGATGGATTACTAAGAAAACTTCTGTTTCTCTGTATTTAAGTTACAAAATAACAAAGGACAATTTTATTTTAGCCAAAAAATTTAAAAAGAAAGAAAGGAAAAAAGGAAGAAAGATTATGAACGAGAGAGTTTGAACAGTAGAGATGCACCACACTCTGCCAGATTCGAGCCTGTTTATTAAAGCCTGCAGCCACTGAGGGGGGCTAGCACCCAGAAAGTTTCCTCAGCAATAGGAAGTGGTTTGATTTCTGCTTTCAAATCATCCTTTCAGCTGGGGAGGTCTCAGGAGAGAGCAAGTGGAATCTTACAGAGGCAGAATCATCCCAAGTTAGTGGGGGGGGGCGCAAGGAAGTTTCACACACTAGGTGAGCTACAAAACATTTTGCAACTGAAACAAGTTTACTGTCAAACAGGATGTGGTGGTTTTGGGTGCTTTGTTCAAGCACAAGCACATTGTTCAAGCACAGGTACAAAATGGTGTTGAGGCACAAGATGGAGTCAGGTTGGTTATCACAGAAAGAAGAAAGAAAGGCTCTTCTCCCCAAAATTAGTGAAAGCTCGTTGCCTCATCTTTTGTGGAAACAGAATATTTTGTCTTCATATCTACCACGAATGGGTGCATACTGGTGCAAACACAACTTTGTTATTATCTGCTCCACATTTAAAAGAAAGTATGTAGGGATGTGAAGTTGACAAAAAGAGGACTGTGCTGGTTTTGTTTACTGATTTTACTCCCTCTCAGATTCAAGGTTAAAAGACACCATGAGAGAATGTAGATGATATACAGAGGGAAGAAATGAGTTTGGAATTTGGAGCTAAGCACCAGGCAAAACAATAGCTCATTCACATCATCCCTGGATGGCTAACTCACCGGTTAGCATGAGGTGCACATAGGTACAAAGCCTTCCTTTGGCTTCTCTGTGTCTGCTCTGTTTTGAAGGTGACACTTGTCCTCTTTGTCAGGCAAGATGACAAGAGAAAGTCATGGTTTCCCTTTCGTTCTCATTCATCCCAGTTTGCCCAGGTGAATCCAGCCATCCTTCTTCTGCTTCACCCCATACTCAGCTCTCTTCCTCTACTATGAGCTGAGATGGCCAGGAAAGAGGAGTTGCATGCATTTTATCAACTCTCTAAATTGAACAAAGTGTAATTCTTATAATAATTTTCTTGCCTTTAAACAGTCAGATAAGTTTATCCCTCTACTAGGGCATTGACTGATACAGAATTTGTATTTTTGTAAAGATATTCTTATAAATGTGTGTCTCTTTGTGGGTATGTGTGTGGACATGTATGTGAACAGTTAAGACATTGAAACCATCCAGAACCTTCTGGATGCTGGGACTGAATAGATTGTCATAGCAGCAGAATAAAGAAAACATGTTGCCATATTGTTGAAAGTGAAAGCTTCTAGGGGTAGGTAATCATTGGAACCTGATAACTCATACATCTCTGTGACACCAAGATGAAACGCCCATGCCCATGCAATCCTCTCATGATTATTTTTCTGACTATTTAATTGGAATGGATAAATTGTAACTGGAAGCATTTCATCAATATTTTCTTACTTGTGAATTAAGAGCTTTTACATGGGGAAGGCCAATCAGAAGACATTGAAACCCTTCTCCTCCGCAACAAAATAGATTAACACCATCAATAAAGAATTAAACGATACTGTGATTTGGAGCCCTAAAATTCCACATTGAGTTACAGTTTAGGCACTATGAAAGTCAATAAATTGTGCCAGATAATTATGGAGAATCATAAAGTGAAACAAATGTTACCTCAGATGCAACTGGTCTCTCACATATGGTATTGATACTTAAACAATTTAATGCAACCTGTGGCACTGAGTATGTGTCTTTTGTTAAAGTTAAAAAAAGTCATTAAAACATGTCAATGAGAAATTTTTAAAGTCAAATCCAGACAGATGATAATTACAATAATTACAGCCATCAAATTATTCATATTCAAATATTAAAATATAAAATGTCTGTATTTCAATAAAATTACTGGCAATTCAATTGAATAAAGGGTAGAAGGATTTGAGTGGTTTCTTCACAAAATAAGGTATTCAATAGCTATTAAAATGTACTTAAATTTTTTATTTTAAAAATAATTAAAGGTCTAAAACTTACAATTATGTAGTGATACTTCTAAACCATCCATAAAAACAGCTTAAGTAAATAAAGAGGACCATAATGTTAGAAGGGTGTATATAGCAAAGGAAAATTCCATATATTTATAAATACACACACACACACATATATATACATATATAAATACATATATATCTGTTTATAAAAATCATATATAAGTTGAACAAACTATTATTTAAGACAGCCTAGTAATATATACTTAAACCCTATTTCTACAATCCTTATAACTTAATGATTACTCTTCTAGCTATACACCAAAGAAAAATATAGTATATGAATATTTAGCAAAAGACTTATGCAGAAATCTTTATAGAAACAGCATTCTACAAAAAAGCTCAAGAATGTAGCTCAGTGCAAAGACCCTGGGTTCAATCACTAGTGACACACACACACATAAACACACACACACACACACACAAAGCACAATGTATCATAAACTGAAGACCCAAATATACATAAGCAGTAGGTTGAAAAAACTTAAGTATATTAATAAATATTTAGAATCATATATGGCAGTAAGGTTAAATAATTTACAACTATATGCAATAACATGGTTGGATCTCACAAACAAAACAACAAAAGAAGACACATACACTGAAGTACTGAAGAAAGGCAAAACAATTTAGGATAGTGGTTACCCTTGGGGAGTAGTCAATGACTAGAAAGCAGCTGATGATATATGTTTGTTGGTGGTGATAGTTATAAGGTTGTGCTCACTTTGAATTCCTCACTTTGAAAGTTTATCAATGTGAAAACATAAGATTCACTTACTTTTCCATATAGTTTTCTAATTCAATAAGCATTCCTCAGGTGGAACAAATAACAGTACAAATTCATTGTCTTTCTTGGGGCTATGTTCATTCTGTCTTCTGCTACAATATAGTCTGCAGGGGATCCTCCCATTTAGTTATGCTAAAGAACATCCCTCTGGTGCCCTATATTTTTAAAAATTAATTTTATTGTTACATTTTAGGTATACAATATAATGACATTCATCATTGGAAATTTGCACCTTTACATAATCTCTCTTGGTTCTTACTTTTCCCCCTTCCCCTGCCCTACCTTCAACTCTTCCATCCTTCCCTGTTTAAAAAGACTTTTGTTCCCATTTTTTCATTTTCTCATATTAATTCTATTCCCTTCTTTCCTTTCCCCTACCCCCCCCCACTTCCCCTTCCCCTTTGCCCCTTTTCTTCCTATTTCACATTATCTATTATACCTTTTAGTCCTTAATTACACCTTCAATTTTTCACACTAGAGAAACTATTCAGTATTTACATGTGTGTCTGATTTATTTCACTTAAGAGTATGGCCTCAATGTGCATCCATTTAGCTATAAATGCCTCTAATTTTTCATTTTTTATGGCTGAGTAGTACTCCATTCTATTAAAAAAAAGAACATATTTTCTTTATCCAGTCTCCAGCTCATGGGCGATTGGGCTGCTTCCAAGTTTTAGCCATTACAAATTGTGTTGCTATGAACATGGGTGCACATATATCACTGTGGTATGATTCTTTTAATTCTTTGGGGAATATCCCTAGTAGTGGGATAGCGGGGTCAAATGGGACTTCCAGTCCTAGTTCTTTAAGGTATCTCCATACTGATTTCCACAGTGGTTGCACCAGCCTACACTCCCACCAGCAGAGAAGCAGTGTTTAAATTAGAAAGAACTTTCTTTCTCTCTCTCTTCCTTCCTTCTTTCCTTTCTTTCTTTCTTTCTTTCTTTCTTTCTTTCTTTCTTTCTTTCTTTCTTTCTTTCTTTCTTTCTTTCTTTCTTTCTTTCTTTCCTTCTTCTTTCTTTCTTTCTTTCCTTTGGTACCGGGGATGGAACTCAGTACCTTGCACTTACGAGGCAGGCAGTGGAACCACTGAGCTAAATTCCGGGCTCTGGTGCCCTATATTGACAGAGTAATGCTCATTGGGAACATACTAGTTGGTCCGTAACACTCTGAGTACATTATTAGACACATCCATTTTACACAGAAGTGTTCACAAAGATTAAGGGACCTGTAACTCAGGGTTATGATTCTTGCCTACATATAGCCTCTAAGGTTCCAGGTTATTTCATAGACTTTTTGCTTCATCTGGCTTACATTTGCTGGACCTCTGAATTTTTGGATGTGGCACGCATATATGATGTCTGAATGTTATTCCAGAGAATGCATCAGAAAATTCAGAATTGTCTAAGCAAGAGAGTCTGCTGCAGAATATCTAGGCTGCTGTATAAACTGCCTTTCTACTCAGGTCATAGAACTCCACATATCTGACCCTATTAGATGTAACTGAGTAGATAACTCACCATGTGAAATCTCTACAAAGCAAAATAAATAAATAAATAAATACATACATACATACATAAATACATAAATAAAAAAATAGTGACAGAGCATACTTCTCAGGGGATAAAGCAATGTCTTACCTTTTCTGGAAGATAATTATATATAATTTTAAAAACTACTGTTGGTGTGGTACTGGTCCATATCAGGTACTGGGCTGACTACCTCAGCATGAAAGGTAAAGTGATTTTGTGACCAGTATAACTCATGCTGACCTGCTTATTCTGAGACCTATCTGGCAAGCTTGGGCAGCTGCAACAGTAATCTATTTACAACAGAAATAACACATTACAGATCTGGCCTAAGAAGGTCCAGAAGGCAAACATATGTTGATTAAATGAATGCCTTGATTTCTTTGTCGCCTGCTCCTGTTAAATCAATATTTCTTTTTAAGATCATATATATAGGCTTGTGGGGACTTTTCCATAAACTCATGAAGGAGAAGAATGGTCCCATTCACAAATGCATTAGGCTTCCTGCCTCTGCTGCAATGATAGTGTAATCCATTTGTTCTGCAGCAAACAGGCTTGGAGGGGACAGCCTTGAAGGCAGTGGCCAAGAGAAAGCCTGCCACTGAGCAGGCTAGTTATCACTGTACTTGGTCATTTACTTTGTATGGAAAGATGCCTGAGTAAAAAATACACATGGATTCCTGGACACTAATCTTGCTGGTTTCCAGGACCCTACATACACTTCTGAGCCATTTGTCCAGGATGTTTGGGTAGGGTCCTGGAAGCAGCAAGGTTAGCTTAATGGAACCAAGGAACTTTGGAAAATGGACAAAATATATGGTTATATGGAAGCCAGAAAAATGGGTAATTATCTTCATGTCTCATTTTCATGATGACCAGATAGCAGCTAGCATGGTGAAGGAGCTGATAAAACAGATGGGTAAGATTTTTTAGGCTGCAAGTCATTTACCCTCTCTTCTCAGACAGAATACTTTTTGTTCAATGGGCCTGAAAACACTGTTATTCATAGTCCAACAGAGTATCTGATTCACCAAAAATGATTCCAAACAATATTGCCTAGAACCTAGGGATATTTTCCACAATAATGAAGGTATAACTTTTAAGCCTGGATTATAAGATTCAGTAGCTCTAACAAGCCAAATTTCTTTGAAGTGGACATTAGAATGATTTCTTACTTTCTTGTTTAAGACGATAGCTCAGAGGCAGCACCTTGTGTGTACATCGTGACACAGTGATATACAGTCTTATGTCCCCAATAGTTAAAATACATATTGTGAGAACCAGCAGTAACAGTGGTACTGGCTCCATCAACATCAATTCCAGAGATGTATTCAAACAACTTTTTCTTCCCAAGCTTATAAGTATACAATTCATTAGATTAGAAACCTCAGTTCAAGATACTATAAATTTCACATGATTGCCAACTGCACCACTGTGTGACGAGCTAGACTTTTGCAGCCTATGAATGTTATGTGTAGTGTAAGGGATGCCTATCTTATATCCTCAGGCTATCTTTGAAGTCGGAGCTCCAGCTACTACTCCACCTGTGGGAAATTAGAGCAATTTATCTCAGCATCCATGTATGGATGCATTTTTCCAGACTTTCTGTGTTATCACTACTTGGAACATCTCTGGAAATGTAACCATTTTGACTGAAGAAACAAAGTGGAAGTAAGGGGTCATTAATGCTCTGTCCAGTGGGAAAATTCTCCCAGATAGCTTAGAGGACAGTGCCAAGTTGCCTGCAGAGATGATCAGCATAATGTATCCTTTAACTGACATTTCCTTAGTCTCCTTTTCTATGCACAGTATAAGCAATTTAACTTTCTAATTTCTGTCATTCTTCTACCTTTCATTCCACTAAGTAATAATTAAAATTTCTTACACATAACTGCAAACTATTCTGTTTCAATATAGTGGTCTTGACTTAATCATATCTGGAAATGCTGATTACCAATACATGGGACATTTAAATTAAAAGATCATTCTCTCCATCACTGTCCAACCATTTTAGTGCATTTTTATGCTTGTGTACCAGCACTCTGGACTCTGCCTGTCATGGTATGCCTATTTGCAAACTCACTAAATGCTATGCTGTAAACAAATTTTTAGCAAATAATTTTATCTAGGCTTTCTTTCTCCTGTTGTTATATGGTTCAACTAAACACATTCACCGAACTAACCTGACTCCAAATTCTTAAAAAGCAGGAAGGTTGGCTGAGCTCAATGGCTCAGTAGCAGCAGGGGAAGTCGTAAGTGTTTCTTTTCAGAGCCATAGGTAGCTTTATGCCTAGAACTAGGCAAGTAGAGAAAGAATTTGTTCCAAATCATCTCCATAATTGTTGAACTGCTCTTGGGTTCAGGCTTGCCCTCTTGTTTGTTTTGTTTTGTTTCTTGGTACCAGGGATCGAACTCGGGTCCTTGCGCTTGCAAGGCAGCCAGCGGAACCACTGAGCTAAATCCCCAGCCCTGGTCCTGCCCTCTTTATGTGCTTTCAGTCTTTATAACATGGTAGCCTCTTATTGTTCCAGGTGTCAAATTCTATACAAGAAGTTAAAAAAAGAGCAAGAATTTACAAGGTATTTTCAAATAACATGGGGGTCCTTTGTGAGTGACTCAAGAAGAATTGGAATTTATACGTAAGTACATTTTCCTTTAAAAATATTTATCTGCCAAAAGAAGAAGTATGTAGGAACATGAATATAGTTTAAAAGGACAAACTACATATTTCTCATAAAGCTAAATTTATTAAATTTGAAGGAAAGTTTTAATTTTTGTTAGAGATCTTCATATTTATTTAGGGAAAAAAAGTCATCTTATGTAGAGCCTTTGTTATGTTTTTTGAATTTAAGAATAAAATGGAGTAGAGAGTAGGATAGCTGAATGGGAAAGGAACTATTACCCACCGCTCCACCACAGGCACAGGAGCCTTGAGTGCCCCCTGAATAAAATAAATCTTTTTGTTACAGGTAGAATGAGACATGGTTGGGATATAGTGTCTCTATTCTCCTTGGACAAAGGAGACAATGCAATTTGGAAAGCAAGGAGAAGCACACACAATTGTATAACCTTTAGAGTAATGACATTTTTCACCATTGCGTCACTTTCTTTGTCACTGACTACAATGGTGTCATCTTTGGATTTTTGTGTTTTCTTATGTTGTATCTATGACAATACTTATTTTAATTACTCCATTTCTAATCTTGACAGACAAATATTTCACACAGGGATATCATGCTTCTTCCAGGCCACATGTATAAGAAATTAGGCAAAAAGTATCAGTGATTTCCAGATTATGTTATGAAGTCTGTAAATTGCTTCTAACACAACAGATATTACTAGAGAAACCTTGTAACAGTGGTAAGATTGGGAGGCCTAAGAGAAATGAAGAAAGAAGGAAAGGAAGTAAGAGGGAGAAGGAAGGAAGAGGAGGAAGAAGTGAAAGGGAAAGAGAAAGAGAGGAAGAGATGGAAGGAGAGAGACAGAGAGAGAGAGAGTGATTAACAATGTTCCTCCATGCTTTATTATATATTATTTTTATTTTATAGAAGAATAAGAAAATGATGTGATGGAAAAATAAAAACCATTTTTATTTTAACTCTTTTAATCAAAATTATAAGCATTTCATTTAATTACAGCAAGTAAAATTATTTCCTATTTTATATGTGTGAATGAAAAAAATTGAGAATTGTTGAAAACTTGCCTAAAATCACTTAAGATTCATGAATAGGTAAACTGGTATAAAATCCAGGTTCTGTCTAACTCATAAGATTTCATCTACATTTATTTTCTCAGCATGGCCAAGAATTGGATGCTGCCTAAGTTTTGTTTTGTTTTCCTGAATCACAAAATCAATTTATAGAAGAAAATATTCAGAAAGTACATGAGTGTCTCCACCTAAGCCTAGAAACACCCTTTAGAATTTCTGAAGAAACTGTAAAACCAAAATATTATTTCTAGGACTCAGGACTGTCCCATATTTGAGAGTTAGGAATTGGCAAGAAGGAAGGCCAACAAAGAGGATCTCTGTATTTTCCTAAGTAGATGTCTGATATGTTTTGTGTACAAAATAGAAAATCTACAGCTGTGTTTATATTTAATTAAACCTTTATCAGAAAAATAATTTAGGTTAGTTTACTTACAATCCACTTAATTGAAATTTCACTACATTGCTCAGGCTTAAGAAAAAGATAAAAATGATTTAAATATCTTACTGTGGGGAGAAAACTTAGGTCCTTTCATTCCTATGTCTTCCTAATAGAGAATTGTATTTCCATAAAAAGAGTATCAATTCTTAAAATTTATTTTAAATGGGGGAAAGAAAAGATGAGCTAACTTCTGACCTCAACTCTATTACCACTTCCAGCAGTTGAGCTGGGATTGATTATCTATTTAGCAAACAAAGATTTAGCTACCTCTTTCTGTTTTTCCATACAGGAAGAGGCAGTTAGTTCTTTCTGCACTTAGGAAGCAGAAGAGCTATTCAAAAAAATATACCCAAGCACAGTCTCACATTACAGTGTGTGCAACAGGTATCAATGACACCCACATTGATATTTAATCTTTGGTTCATGGGAGAGTGGAAGGAAAATACAACTCACTTTCATGACCTGTTAGATGCACAAAACAAAAAAAATAGTCAGTGCTCTTGCAGTGGAATAAGATAAAGAACTCATTACCCTTGTAATTAGCTAAATAATTGTTGCTTTATTTGTTGGGGCACATGCAGGTTCTAAGAAGTGAATCCTACATATTTATAAGAATGTAATGATATTGTATATTTAGTTTAACAATTATACATGAATGATAGACTTGTTTTAGGCAAAACCTAATATCAGAACTACTCTAAAAATATCCATTCTCTTTTTTTGAAAGGGGATCATAAATATATTTCATATATATTTTAATGTATACACATATGAATTTTTTTAAAATAAAAAATATTTGCTAACTTCTTAGAAGCAAATTTACTGAATTAATTTTTAGTAGACAGTCTAGATATCTCCCCAGTATTATTGACAACATATTTCATATGGTACAAGTTTGAGGTTGTCCTTATAAGTCATAGAGAAGTTAGTTGATGTTCTTACATATAATCAAAACATATTAACATATAAGTGTTTTGTTGTAGGTATTTGCATACTTTCACATTTGCATAATTTTTATGTGAATCTTTCATTATTAATTTTATTCTAGCTTTTTCAGGTACGATAATTGTTGGTGGTCTCTCTAGAGGGAGACCTGAGACCCCAGAAAGCACCGACTTTTAAAGAAAGAAAAGGAGACAGCCTGGGGGACGAACAGCAGTTTAATTCTCTGGCACTATTCCACAATCACAAAGGGAAGAAGCAAGGCTTTATACATGTAGGAAAGCAACCTAGGTATTCTGGCTATCGTCTTTCTGATTTTCACCTGTGATGATAACCAGTGACTTTAAGTGACTCATAAAAGCTACAGGGGAATTCACAAGTCCCCTGTTTCCATTCACCAACCCCATACATCAAAGAGCACAGGGCAGCCCTCTTCTTATCAGATAGTATCAAGAGAGCAGGAGGACTTTAGCCAAAATCAAGCCCACCGGGCCACCACAAACATCACAGATGTGCACAGTGAGTCCTATCTCTCTTACCACCCTTAGAGTCATTGGGTCGCGGTCCTCTGATCCCAGAAAATGGTAAATAAGAAAACTAGGAAAACCTGTTTTTCTCTCATGAGACTTTTACTACGTCTCTTAAAGTTTTCTGGCCTTCTTTTTTTTTTTTTTTCTTTATTAAAATCTTTTACTGGTACATTTTAGGTATACAACACAGTTACATTTCTCATTGGGAATTGTACCTTTACATAATGTATCTTGGTTCTTATTTTTTCCCCATTCCTAGCACTCTCTTTACCCCCTCCACCCTTCTCTATTTAAAAAGACTTTATTTCCATTTTTTCCATTTCTCAGCCTTTTTCCTTTCCCTTCTTTCCTTTCCTCTGCCTCTCCCACTACCCCTACCCTTTTGGACCTTTTCTTCCTATTTTGCATTATTGATTATTCATTCCAATCATTGGCACATTTTAGGTAAACAATATAATGACATTCATCATTGGAAATTTGCACCTTTACATAGTCTCTCTTGGTTCTTATTTGTCACCCTTACCCAGCTCTCCCTTCAACCTCTCCATTCCTCCCTATTTACAAAGATTTTGTTCCTATTTTTCCATTTTCTCATATTAATCCCATTCCCTTCTATCCTTTCCCCTAGCCTGCTCACTTCCTTCCCCTTTGCCCTTTTTCTTCCTATTTCACATGACCTATTATACATTTAGTCCTTATTACACTTTCAGTTTCTCACACCAGAGAAACTATTCGGTATTTATACTTGTGTCCTATTTATTTCACTTAAGAGTATCACCTTAATGTGCATCCACTTAGCTATAAATGTCTCTAATTTCTCAATTTTTATGGTTGAGTAGTACTCCATTTTATAAAAAAAAAAAACACATTTTCTTTATCCACTCATCTGTCAATGGGCATTTGGGCTGTTTCTAAGATTTAGCTATTATAAACTGTGCTTCTCTAAATATGGGTCTGCATATATAGCTCTGGTATGATTCATTAATTCTTTCCTTAAGATACCAAGTATCTGAATAGCTGGGTCAAATGAAACCTCTAGTTTTAGTTTTTAAAGGAATCTTCGCACTGATTACCACAGGGTTTCACTTGTCTACATTTCCACCAATAGTGGAAAAGGATACCTTTTTCCCTACAGGCCTGTCAGCATTTATTATTGGTTGATTTCTTGATAATAGCTATTCTTTCTGGAGTGAGATGGAATCTCAGTGATGTTTTAATTTGCATCTCTTGAATGCCCAGTAATATTGAACATGTTTTCATATATTTATTTCCCATCTGTACTTTTTCATCTGAGAAGTGTCTATCCATTTCTGAAGCCCATTTTCAGATTAGGTCTTTAAATTTGGGGGAGTCTTATTTTTTTTGAGTTCTTTACATATTCTTGATATTAGTCCTTTTTCTGAGGAATAGTTAGAAAAATTTTTTCCACACCATGGCTTGTCTCTTCACTGTGTTGGTGGCTTTTTTTGGTGTGCAAGTGCTTTTTAGTAAAATGGGATTCAGTTGTTACTTTGTGATATTTCCTGTACCATCAGGGTTTTTTCTGTAAAGTCTTTGCCTGTGCTTATGTCTTCAAGATGTATACCTATTGTATCTTCCAGCACATTTTGTGTTTCTGTTTTAATGTTTTTATCCATTTTGATTTTAGTTTAGTGGATGGTGAAAGATATGGATCTAGTTTTAATATTCAGTGTATGGAAAGCCAGTTTTTCCAGAACCACTTATTAAAGAGGCGGTCTTTCTTCCAGTGAAGGTGTTTGGCTGCTTTGTGAAAGAAAAAGTGACTGTGTTGGAATTTATTTCTGCATCTTCTAGTTTTTTCCTTTGCTCTTCAGGGTTTTTTTTTTTCCCACTACCACCCTGTTTTTATTACAGTAGCTTTGTAGTATAATTTCAAGTCAGGAATTGTGATGCCTTGGCTTTGTTACCCCACAATGCTTTTCCTATTCTAGGTATGTTCTGGTTCCAAATGAATTTTAGGATTGTTTTCTCTAATTCTATGAGATGTACTACTGATAGTTTGATTTGGATTGCATTAAATCTGTATAACAATTTTGGAAATATAGCTATTTTTACTATGTTAGTTTCTCCTACACAAGAACAAGGAATATCTTTCAGTTTTCTGATATCCTCTTTAATGCCCTTTTTCACGGCACTGTAGTTTTCAATGTAAATGTCTTTTACTTCCTTGGTTAGATTAATTCCTAGTTATTTCATTTTTTTTTGGATGCTATTGTGAAAAGTGTTGTTTCCCTAATTTCTCTCTCAGTGAGTCTATTATTTGTGTACAGGAATGCTATTAATTTTTGAATGTTGACTTTGTATCCAACTACACTACTGTATTTGGTTATTAAATCTAGAAGTCTTTTGGTGGAGTTCCTGGTGTTCTATATAAAGAACTCAGAACCTTGTTCTTGCAAGGCAGGCACAGTGCCACTAAGCTTAATCCCCAGGCCCAAATAATGAAAATTTAAACTTTTCCTTTCATATCCTTATTCTTTTTATTTCTCTTGACTAATTACTCTGGCTAATATTTCCAGAACTATATTGAATATGAGTCATGATAGTGGACATACTTGTTGCTGATTTTAGAGTGAAAGCTTTCAGTTTTTTAAATTTTTTTTCCACTTAGTATGATGTTGACTGTTGGTTTGTCATAGATGGCTTTTATCCAATTGATACAAAGATCATTTATTCCAATTTTCTGTATTTCAATTTTTTATTATGAATGGGATTTGGACTTTGCCAAAGATCTTTGCCTTTTTCTGGATCTATGAAGATGATCATATTGTTTTTGTCCTTGACTCTGTTAATGTGGTGTATTATATTTATTTATTTGCATGTATTGAACCATCTCTGCATCCCTGGGATGAATTCTATTTGGTCATGTATAATTGTTTTGATGAGTTGCAGCATCCTGTTTGCCAGTATCTTATTGAGCATTTTTTACATCTATGTTCATTAGGGAAATTGGCCTGTAATTCTCCTTTTTGGTGGGATCCTTCTCTGGTTTTGGTATCAGGGTAATGCTTGCTTGCAGGAATGAATTCAAGAGTATTGCTTACCTTTTAATTTCATTAAAGAATTTGAGAAATAGAGGCATTATATCTTCTCTAAATTTCTTATAGAATTCAGCAGTGAATCTTTCAGAGCCTGGGCTTTTTCTTTGTTGGCAGATATTTTTATTATATCTTCAATTTTTTTGACTGTTAATGGCTTATTTAGAATTTTTATATTTGCTTGATTCAGCTTTGGAAATACATCTGTATCTGTCAATTTCTTCTGGGTTTTCCATCATATTAAAATACAGTACTTCAAGTAGGTATTGATCTTCTGGATTTCTGCAGGATCCATTGTGATTTCAACTGATTCTTTCCTGATTATATGGAATTAAGTCTTTTCTTTCCTTTTTTTAATAAGATTGACTCAGGTTTTTGTCAATTTTATTTAATCTTTCAAAGAACCAACTTTTTTATTCATTGGTTCTTTGCATTGTTTTCTTAGTCTCCATTGTATTAATTTTTGCTCTTTTATAATCTCCTCCCTTGTACCAGCTTTGGGCTTGACTTGCTCTTATTTTTGTAGAAGCTTGAGGTTCAACATTAGGTTGTTTATTTGAGCTTCCTCTGTTTTTCTGATTTGGGAATTCACCGCTATAAATTTCCCTCATAGGACTGCTTTCATTGTATTCCATAAGTTCTGATACGTTGCATAGGCATTGTCATTTAAATGTAGAAAGTGTCTAATTTCTTCTTTAATTCATCTGTAACCTATTGGTTGTTCAGGGGGTTATTTAATTTCCATGAGTTTATGAAATTTTTGCAGTTTCTTTTGCCATTCATCTCCAATTTCATCGAGCTGTGGTCTGATAATATGTGTGGGATAATTTCAGTTACTTTGCATTTACTTAAACATGTTCTATGAGCTAATATGTTGTCTATTTTTTAGAAATCCTGTGTGCAGCTGAGAAGAATGTATTCTGATGTTGACTAGTGGAACACTGTGTAGACATCTGCTAAGTCTATTTATTGAAAAGTTTGTTTCAGTTCTGATATTTCTTTATTGATTTAATTTTGACTAATTGATCTATTTGTGACATGGATTTTTAGGATAAATAAAATTTTCCTTTACATTATATGTTCAAATAAATTTAAAGAAGAAAATGAATATTATTTGAATATTCCAATTATTTAATTCTTCATTTACATCTTATTATAAATGTTTATTTTACTACTAGGAAATATCCATAAGGTTATGGTCTAAATATTAAAGGAATTAAGAATAAGGCAAATGGTGAGATTTTTCTCTGATAGATTTAATAACTGTGTTTGTTGCCCGCCTCTAGACCAGAGTTACATCCTAATGAAAAGAGAGGCATTTTCCACCATAATAGAAAGCATTCTGAAATTTTTCATGTTGTCCTAAATTTGAATACAGAATAAAAATAAACACGGATCTACTATTAAGAATAAAAGCAACAACTAAGATGGATTCTGTGCTGTATACTTCTCGTTTTCATAGTGGAGAGAAATTCAGAAGTTACAGTTATTAGACACATGGATTTTTAATATAACCCTGAAAACATTTACATTATAACATTTGATTTTTCTGACACTAAACTGGCTACATTAATTCTCTTGTCAAATGTATGTTTATTTAAAATAGTGTTTGTGAGTGTGTGTATGCATATTTGTGTCAGTATGTATACACTGGGGCTAGGTTTCGATTTTGAATTACTCTAATAATATAATAACTTTGTTTCATATTTTCTTTTATCAGCCATTTCAGTTTTGCTTTTCTTATACTAAGTAACTGATTTCCATTATAAATTTTGTAATTTCAAGAATCCTGGAAAAATTTTTAATTCAGGAATTATAAATAATGGAGTGGTGTAATTGATTCTTTAATATATTTATAAAAGAACTGAATTTGCTTATTCTTTGAATATGGAGTAATTACATGTTGTTGGATGCCATAGTTTGCAGACTCATTCTATTTAACTGAGGAAACTAATGCTATGTTCTATTTCTGTTTTAGTCTCTCCAAATTTCATAGGATGAAATCTAACACCAAATATGATAATTCTAAGGGATATCTTTTGGAATATTATTAGATCACAATGGTGGAGTCCTCACAAAGGATAGTAGTACCTATATCAGTCAGCTTTCCTATACTGGGACAAAATACCTACATGACAATTTGATTTAAAGAAGGACAGGATCAATTTGACTCATGGTTTAAAAAGTTTTAGTCCATTAACAGCTAAATCCAAGGCAGAAAATTATGGTGGAAGGATGCATTAGAGTGAAATTGCTCACTTCATGGCAGCCTGGAGGCAGAGTACAGAGGAAGACCCAGAGGGAGAGGAAGGGCCAGAGATAAGATACATTCCCTAGGCCTTACCTCCAAGACACCCCAGACACACCCAGAAATGACCTTTACTAACTCCCTAGGTATTTCTCAAGGCAATCCAGTAGATTGTAGAGAAGAACCAGCTCAGTGCCCTTGTGAGACCTCAGAAAGTAGCCTTGTCCTTTTCATGCTGAGGACCAGTAGTGAACCAGAAAAGGAACAATCACCCAATAGACACTATTCCAGTGCCTGGTCATATATTTATTAGGCTCCAGAACTATAAAAAATGCAGTTCTATATTTATAAGATACCAGGTCTATGGTATTTTGTTATGGCTGTCCAAAGGGCCTAAGATAACCACCCAGGAAAGTCATGGTTCTTTTAGACTACACCAGAAAGAGCAAACACTAGAAGAGGGGCCATCAGACTTCCACATTTGCAAAACAAGAGAAAAACTATATAGTTGACCTCCTAAAAGCTGTTTATGTGAAAGCCAAAAAGGATTCCAAATATGCACATATTTCCAGTGATATAATCTGTTGTCATAAGGAAGATATAGATGATAAATAAATCAATTTTATCAAGTTGTGATTAGAATTTAAATTCTAAATTTGTCCAAGTCTAAATTTGACTTTGAAACTAACAGTAGGAAGGAGATAATATTATGTTATTGCATTGCGTATATTAACACACACCTTGTCACTAATTTGATTCTTTTTATTGTGTTAGTTTTAATACTACTAAATGAATTGTTTACAAAATGGTCATCAAATTTCAGGAAGCATCTTAAATACTAGGGACTCAAATTTACATGTTCCTTTCCTAAGGAAGGCTAGACCATGATGGGGACACAGGGATGATCACAATTTCAGTTTTCCACACAGTCTGGGGAGAGATGTAAAAGAAGCCAAAATGTCATGTAGGTGTTGAACATAGAAGCCAATGAGGCTTTTCTAGGAGAATGGGCAAAGTGAACCCTGTTGGTAAATAGCCCATTTTTATGGGCAAGTAATTTAACTAGATCTCAGGTTGAGAAATGCAAACTGTTGAAAAAGAACTGAAGAGAGACAGCCTATAGACAAGGTCAGGTCTTTGGTGTGTGCATAAGAGAAGATGGGATTATATTTTTAAATGGAAAGAAAAGAGGTGTCAGCATTTGAGTATAATTAGGGAAATACATTACAATCACTCGGTTACTGAACCTAAGGCATGAAAAGGAGTGAAGTTAAGAATGCTGTAATTTCGGACTGAGCCACGTAGCAAGTGGCTTTTGGAGCGTTGTTCATATCCTTTTGTATCTCTTTACATTTTTGAATACCTGGTGCTCAATAATCAGCACCTGTCTCTTACCAGAGACCTGCCCTTAGGCTGTGGGATCTTCTCTGCCCAGACACTCTTGGACAGCCAGATTCCCTGGACATTTACACTTGTCAGGAGGTGCCCCTTGTCTAATGACAGGTTTCATATTCCAGCTCTCTTAGACCTGAGCAAAACAAGTCAAGAGGTAAAGACTTTGCTGACTCTAGAATTTCCCTGCAAAACAGAAACAACAATCTTATTCTTTACTATAGTTTTCTCATATTTGAGCTCTCCTTAGCCTCAATTTGTTTCTGGTACTTGATTTTCCTGAGCACAGTGGCTAGTGTTTTTTAAAAAAACTGTTGTCAATAAAGTACATTTACACATATTTTTGTTTCAAGTTCTGCTTCTGCCAAACTGAACATTTTGTTTGTTAGTTTGTTTATTTGTATCAGTTCCATAGTTACAGAATATTGCAGATAAGTCACTGTTTGGATATCTGGATATGGATAACAAAAAAGAGCTGGTTAAGGTTTTATATTGTATTGAATATTGAAGAAATGGGTAATATTTTTAACTGTTGGCATCTCCTATTATAAATTGTGCATTAATGTTTGTTAAAGTCTTTCAAAATTTAACATAGTCAACACCTATACAATGAGAAAAATGTGAAGACAGATTCTGCTAATAACATGAGCAGACCCTTACATTAAAATGCAGGCATGACATTTGCATTCTTTTCCTTTTCCAGTACATTTTTTCCATTATGGCTTCTACTTTTTCACTTGAGATTTAGTTTCCTGATTAAACCTGACATTCACTGATTTGCTTAATCCTTTATTTACTTTTGTGATCATCATTAATAAATAACTTTTATCTTCTGTAAAGTGTCAGGCTCTTGTATTAATCACTGAAAAACAATCATGCACCGAACAATTACTTTTCTATGTGCAAAGTGACTACAAAGTGTAATAAATAAAAAGCATATGATTTTATCAATTAATAAAAGATGAATGATTTCCCATATTCTGGTATAGAATATTAACAGATTACACATAGTAATTTTAAAATGTAAAGCATGACAAAAGATCCATTAAACAAGTTTATTTTGCACATTCAAAAAGATCTAAATGCTAAAAGGAAAGAATCAACCAATTAAAATGTTAGTGGCATTGAATAAGCAGACTTAAGAGAAGACACTTGAACTTCTCATATGAGGTAGCCAGGGCATCATGAGAAGCACATTAACATCTATGTTTTACTGATTTAACTTCAAAGTCTGAATACGAATAACTGTTTTCCATTATGCTTTGTGCTACCCTATCTGAATCTTCAATATTACCCAGAATGTAATTTTCATGAGAAACTTCCTATTAAGTGTTGATTTAGTTGAATAATTACATTTAATTAATCAAAAGCCTGTTCAGAGACAACGAAACCTATTATCTCCAAAATAAACATGAAGTAACATTCAAATAGCGTATGGAGACTACCACACAAAAAATTCTCAGTAATATATCTGCTATCTTATAGCATTCTTTTCCTAATAAATTCAGTCTATAATTGTCTATAGTACTTGTAAAAAGACAAACAAAACAATGTGTGCACCATTTGCCTATTTCATATTTTATTGTGGATAAAAAGTAGAGGGGATCAGATTTTTTATCATTGTCCTCTGTCTATGAAAGCCTTGGGGCTAGGAATCTAAAATGCTAGTACTGAGTATCTCAGATAATTCCTGCCAACTGTGTCTTTATATAATTTTTAAAATATTCATTCAAGTGTTGATACATTTTATTTACATACACATAATAAGTGAACAGTGCTGAAACTTAGTATAAATCTGCATTTTCCAAGGTGTTTTCACCACAATTATTGCGTGAGTATTAGACAGGGGTGCCTGGCCATTTTGCAAAGGTGTAGCAAGAAGAAAGAATTGGTAGAGTGGTAAAAAAATGTCTCTTGAAATGTGGTGTGTGTGTGTGTGTGTGTGTGTGTGTGTGTATTTTAAAAAATCCTAATACAGAAAATATGGACATCTTATCACATTGATGGTAATTTGTAATTCCTATTAAGATATGACTAATTTTTGATAAATGAAAAATAGAGAAAAAGAAGTGAGGTATAGAAAATTCACGGAGTAGTAATAAAATGGAATGTTTCTTAACAATTTTGTTCAAAAGTCTTGGTGTTTATAGACATTCTGTTTTAAAAAAACTTGTAGTTACATTCTAGCTTTGGATAAGAACCAAACATTGATTTCCAGAAGTTCCATTATAGCTGACTAAAAATCACTGGGTTGCTAAAGGCAAAGAAAGTATCTTTGTTCCTGTTGTTGTATCAACCTACAAGTCTTGCTGTCTTAATATACTCTAAACAAAGAGGAACAAAAAGTCCTGCAGAAAAAGGCTAAGGCTATCAAGAGAAATATGTGTGTTTTCTACATGACAGGGCCTCCACAAGGTTGCATTTGGCCTTGTTTACCTTACAGAACCTGAGTTGAATATAATCTGTGATATAATATGTGATATAATATGTTTGGTTATGGTTTTGTAAATGGGAATATTCTTTATTTATTGACCTTGAAATTATTTGACCTTGAATTTATTATTATTTTTGGTACCGGGGATTGAACTCAGGACCTTGTGCTTGTGAGGCAGGTGGCAGAACCACTGAGCTAAATCCCCGGCCCAAAAATCTGTTTTTTTTTTTTTTTTTGGTACCGGGGATCGAACTCTGGACCTTGCTCTTTCGAGGCAGGCACCGGAACCACTGTGACCTTCCTTGAATTTATACTTTGAAACTTTTATACGGTGACCCTTGACATCGATATGTGATTGGTTCTAGGACTACCAAACAATACCAAATCCATGGATGTTTAATTCCTTATATAAAATGACATATAAGTTTCATAAAAGCTATGCACAGCTTTCTGGATACTGAAATCATCTCTAGGGTACTTATAATACTTCACACAATGAAAATGCTACACAGAAGCTTTATATACCACACTGTTTAGGGAATAATGACAAGGAATGGAAGACTGTATCTGTTCAATACAGAAATAATTATTAAGAAAACATTTTGGACCTATGATAAGTTGAATCTTTGGATACAAAACACACCACTAAAGAGGACTGACTGCGTATGTTGTTATTTCTATAACTATAGAAAAGGGTATGGCGTATATAAAATTTACTTTTATCTTTGTGCAAGTAATAATCTTTCACATTCTCAAACAAAAGTTATCCATCATTCAAGACGCTCAGAAGAAAATGCAACTTATTAAAATTAGAGCATTCATTAAAATAATGCAAAGTTTTATAGAAAGGATATAGCTTTCAGGTAACAAGAAAATGTCTCTCAAAGAACAAAATGTATGATTTTTGGTTTGACAACTGGTGTAAAGTTATCTCATGGTGTATGGGGAAATCGTTCCCCTAATATCGACAGATATCCATTGATTTCTTATAGGGTTGGGTAATTAATTTTTCTTTTGGAAAATCATATTCTGAATGATTTTTCATGAAAAAGACATATAACAGTGACTCATTTTTATTATTGGGGAGAGTCCAAGGAGGACCTCAAGGAGTAGGTGTGGACCTCAACTTATTGCACTCATGGATTAGTTTGTAGTTTTTCTGACTTTCATCAAAGCAGAAGAATTTTCAGGATGCTCCAATGAGAGGCATAAGGAGTGTATTAAGCCAAATTTTAAAAGTGCACACTCAAAGAAAATGGAGTGAACATCCTCAAAAAGGAAGTGCATTATGGTCTGGGGTCAGATACTTTAATGTGATCTTCAGATGTTCTCAAAATGGACAATTCTATGATGTGTGTTTATACTGTTTGCCAGGTTACTCATTTTGTGAACTAGAATACAATGCAAACTATTTGAATCTGTTTGAAGGTTGGAGATGAGCTGTGCTTCCTTCAAGAATATTTATCGGAGAATAAGCCACTTAAATGTGAAAATCACAGGCCCAAATTCTGGTTTATACATTTATTTTGTCTTTAAAACCCTTATGAATGAAGTGAGTTCCCTGGAGTTAAAAAGGACATTGCAACCTCAAGTAACTTTTGTGACATAAAGCTACAGAATATTTTTGAAAGCACAATTTTAAAATTACTATTTTCCTTGTTTCTATTATACCTACATATATTTTTTCTATCCTATCTCACTTTCAGCAAATTATAAATAACTTTTTCCCTTTTCACTATTTTCTTCTATGTATGTAAATGAACATTCTAGACAAATATTCTAACATTCTTAAAATTATGAAAATCCTCTACAATGATATTATTTCACATGCTTAATTGATAAAATAATCTACCTGATGGTTGCAAGGAGCAAGAATATATAATCTATAATACATAACATAGGCACATAGTGATATAAATGGCTCAGGATATCCATAATCATTCTATTATATATAAATTTTAATTTTAGTGCACAAGGTGAACTTTTGGGAGGCAGTGAAATTTACCATTGTTTAACTAAACAGCTATTCCATATCCAAAGCTACAAAGTATTACTTGAATACAGACAGACAAATAAATCAATGGAATAAAATGAATTTAGAAATAAGTTCATGCATATATGATCAAATGATCTTCAACAAGGGTACTAAGGTCATTTAATAACTAAAGGATGGTCTTTTCAACAAATGGAAAACAGGATATTTATATGAGAAAAAATATTTAAGTCATCTCAAAATTGATAAATACCTGTGCATTAGACATTATAACTATGAAATCCCTGGAAGAAAACACAGAAGTACATATTTATTATTTTTTGGATTTAGCAATGATTACTTGGATATGACACCAAAACGCAGAACACAAAAGCATAATAGAAAAAATGGTACTATACCCAGCATCAAATGCCTGTACATCAAAGAATAGAATAATTAGAGTGAATATTTGAAAATATTATATCTGATATGGAGTTAATAGATTATATAAGGAATTTATTTAACTAGCCATAAAAATTAAAATAATTTGATTGAAAAAGGACTCAGGACTTAACCAGAAATTTCTTAGACAATATCCAAATTGCCAAAAAGCATATGAAGTGATGTTCTACATCACTAATCAGAAAATGCAAATAAAGCTAAAATAAAATATCACTTCATACACATTAGGATGATTACAATCAAAACAAACAAGCAAACAAACAGAAAACAGGAGTAGAAAAGAATGCAGGAAAAAGAAAAAAAAAACGTTGTGTGCTTTTGCTGAGACTGTATGAAGCAATACAATGTTTCTCAATAAGGAAACAATAGCAAGGTAGTCAAAAGTTAAAAATGGAACTATTATGTAGTCCAATCATTCCATCTATGGGTGTATATGCAAAAAAAAATTGAAATGGGATCTTGGATAAAGATCTGCACTCTCATGTTCTTAACAGTATTGTTCCCGAGCATCAAGAGATTAAAACGGACAAAATATTCATCAGTGGATAAATGAATAAGCAAAATATGGAATATTTTTGGCCTTAAAAACAAAGAAAATCCTGTGAAATTCTACAATCTTGAAGAATCTTGAGGATATTTTGCTAAGTGAAATAAGTCAGATAATAAAAGGCAGATACTGTATGATTTCTTTATACAAGATATCTTAAAGTAGTTAAAGTCCCAGAAACAAAATTTAAAATGGTGGACTTCTGAAGAAGAGAAGGGAGTATTGTTGTTCAATATGTTTCAGATTTGCAAGGGGAAAGCGTTCTATATATTTTTATAGCAATATAAACTAATTTTACTGAACTGTATATATAAAATAGGCAAGATGTAAACATGATGTTATGTAATGTTTTAACAAACTAAAATTTAAAAGAAAAACAACTAGTAAGAATAGCTTAATTAGAAAAATAATTTTGTCATATTTCACCATTGCCACCATAGTATTAATAAAATACATTTCCTACTTTTGCTTTTGTGGTGGATTAACTAATGGTCAACTTGGGAGACTCAGCTGAACTGAACCAGTGTGTTTGGGCATGGAAGATTCACCTGAGGATTGTTGCCAATGGCATAAAAACAGAACTGGAGGGAAGAGAATGGGCTATTGATTTTCTAGAAGCTTGCTGTGGTTAGTTGTCTTGATGTGAACTTGGCTGTTCTTGTTGGAGGAAGAGCACAGAAAATGGCTTCTGTTCTCATCAGAAGAGCTCTGATCTTCATTATGACCATCACTTCCTGGCTCCAATATAGATCCCTCAGCCTGGTGGCACAAATCTTTCACTCCACAGGTGCAGGTTTTCTGGCTTCTACCATTGGCCTTTGGGCCTTCAGGATAGAGATCCACGATATGGGCAACCATGAGACACTGCCATGAGCTCTACATCAGTGGCTGGACCCATGAAGGACATTGCTTTGGGCTTTAGGCCTTCTGCTAGACTTGTGCAGGACATTCCTGTGGGATCCAGACCCTTTGCTGGATTCTTTGGGTCTCTAGTTTGGGGTTAGATCTCTTGCACTCCTGTGCATTTGACATTTTGAGTGACTATTATAAATAATCGTATAAATTATGTATCCTGTATTAAATCTGTTTCCCTTGCAATACCTGATTATAACAGCCTTGTTTTTGCTAGATCTAAAATGTGTTTCCAAATTTTCAAGTGTTCAGAGGTATGGCTTGGGGAACATAATTGCATTATGGGGATGCTATGTCATTAGTGAATTAATTTATTGGCACATTCACAACTGGCTCTGCTACTAAGAAGTTAGCCTTCCTAGGAAGAGGTAAGTAACTGGAGGAAAGA
This sequence comes from Heterocephalus glaber, assembly GCF_053883595.1. Classification (NCBI taxonomy): domain Eukaryota; kingdom Metazoa; phylum Chordata; class Mammalia; order Rodentia; family Bathyergidae; genus Heterocephalus; species Heterocephalus glaber. The sequence continues at coordinate 15,296,855 of NW_028258142.1, read as the reverse complement.
ACTAGGAGGATGTATTCCTGTACTTTGGACCTTCCTGTTCTCTGACAACTTCCTGGCCACCGTGGGTTGAGCAGCTTTTCTTCCCTGTACCTTTCTGCCATGCCATTTCCAACTTAAAGCTAATCATGTTTCAAACCCTCTGAAATTGCGAGCCAAATAAACCTTTCTTGTCATTTGTAGGTGTCAGATATTTTGTCCCTGTGATGTAAGTCCTAATTAAAAACTTTATCACTCTGTAGTTCATTCTCAATGCTATAGTCAATATATTTGATTAATATAATAATCATATCATACTGTGCTTTTGTGTAAAACATGTATTTGAGGGATTCTATCTCCCTCAGAGTTAAAGATAAAGATTGTTCCAGCAAATCCAGCTTCCATCTTTCACATTACTTCTGAAAAGTCACCTTGCTTTCTTTGGTACAGTAACACTCTATGCGTATCCTTTTTTGGTGCTATCTCTAAGCATATTTTTAGCCAGCTCCCTTAAACAAAGTACTCCTCTTCAAGATACTTTCTTGTCTAGATTGCTTAATGTCTTTACTTTAAATTTACTTTTTAAAGTGAGCTCCATTTAGTTACTTTATCAAAATATACAATTAATTCTGCCTTCAATTCCATAAACTCTTTGGAAAACAAGAAATTTTAAAAAAATATATACATTGTGCTTTTATAGACAACAAATATCTCTGGAAATTTCCCAGTAGAAAAGCAACACTTGCCTCTGTATAATATATCCAGGAATATAAGTTAAAGCACTACACCGTTTTGTAGTCTATTTAAAGTTCCATTCCCATAAAATTGGTGTATTTAAAGAAAAAATTGATCCAAAGTTATGGAATACTTTCTTACATGTTGTATATATTCATTTTCATTAAACTAATGTCTAAGACCACAGAAAACATCTAATTCTTGTCATTGTTTTGTTTGAGTTGCTGTGTGTGTGTGTGTGTGTGTGTGTGTGTGTGTGTGTGTGCATATGTGTTATGGGGATTGATCTCAGGGCCTTGACACTGAGTCACATTCCCTGTACTTTTTTATTCTATTTTGAGACAGGGTCTCACTAAGATGCTAAGTTGCCCAGGCCAGGCTGGAACTTTTGATTTTCCTTCATCAGCCTCCCAGGTGCAAGGATTACAGGCATGCAGCATTACACACATTCATTTTTTTCTTTTAAATGCCATTAGCTGGCAAGATGTATAATAGTGGAGAGGGATTAATTCAACATATTGGCATATATCTAACTGAAATGTACATGATAACCAAAAATCACAATATGTTTGGTTAATAGTAGAACAGACAAAACCCTGTAAAATCCTGTCAGTGTAACATGAAGCACCTCTTATATAATTTGTGAAAGTAGATTCCACCAGAACAACAAAACCGATAATGACTTTGTTTATGTGAATTTGGTTTTAGGAGAAACAGCCAGAATTTCTATAAAGCAAGTCTCAGAAGTTATTTTTTGTTTGTGTGTTTGCCCAGCATGTTACTTTGGTAGGGCACTAAAGGAAATTATAGTAGTGTAGATGGCTTAAAAAAGAAATGCATTTTGTCATAACTCTGGAGGATAGAAGGACAAGATACAGGTTTTTTCAGGGTTGTTTTTTTTCTTCTTTCTGAAGGGTCTCTTCCTAGTTCAGAAATGTGTGTGTACTCTCTGTACCTTACATAATTTTCTCTGTGTCTGTGTCCATGTTCTAATCTCTTTTCATAAGGGCACAAGTCATATAGGGTAATGCCACACTCCAATTACCTTATTCAATATTAATTACTTCTAAAGATATCTCTATGTGAAGTTATATTTAGAGCACCTAGGGTTTAATACTGTGGCTTATGAAATTTGAGAATACATAGTCTAGCAAATAACACCCTGGTTAGGATTTTTTTCAAATATTCAACAGCACAATACATAAAAGTGCAATTTAAGTTTTAAGTGTCAAATGTTCATGTTGAAAGTTTTAATAATATCAGGAAATTAATAATATTTAAATTAATAATTAAAATGTATTCTGATAACTGTAAGTTTGTATTGAGATGTACTATTCATACATGAATCAGCATAGCTTTTATTCTCTATGAAACCAATGAACATTTTGTCTCCCAACAAAACACATGATAAATGTTTTATGTCAATATTATGTTTTATTTGAGAATCTTGTTTTTGTTCTGTTGATACCACAATTATACAAATGTGAGACTCACTGCAAACATTTTTCTACCTAACGTGTTCATTCTGTGAAGTATATTTATATTTAGATAGTAGGTATTTTATGAGTTTGGTTTCTTTAGGCATTGTATTTTAATTTTAAAATAAAAAGTACTTTGAACTAAATGCAACACATTTCTGTGGCTCAAAACTTTAACATCTGAAAAATTTAACTAAATTTTCTAAATGTTATTGTTCACCATACTGAAATATTAATCCTAACAAAAAATGGTCTCTCCTTTTGTCACATTGATTTTCTTCCAGTTTTAAATATCATTCATCTTTAAATTAACTCAAACAGTGACTGCCAATTAATGTTATTACTTATTGCCTAAATGTCTACATAGAAATTAATGTATATACCCCCAAATGCATTTAAATTTTATCTTTATCATTGTTTTCAAAATCAAGACATTTGTGTAACCACTATGTGTATGGAGATAAAAATGTAGCATGAGTAGCACTCAAGAAGTCCCTTTGGGATCGTGAGCTGCTTAAGTGAATGTTCAACATTGATCATACATTACTTATACCTGGTATTGAATAAAATATAAATAAACTCATAGGCTTTAAATTATTTTGTTTTTTAATTTTTAAATTAATGTTATTTTATTAGAATTCGCTATGATTTTTGTATATAAATGCAGTTCAATACTTTTTGGTTCAGTCTGTAATCTACTTAAGCATTTAACCACACCTTTTCTAAACATACTTGTAAGCTATTTCCAGATTTAGGCCACATGTAGCATTCCCACTGCCACTTGTGTATGCATTTTTAGTGAACATATGCATTTATTGCTTTGGAGTATATACCTACTGGTGGAAGTGTGAAGCCTTATCCATAAGGTCAAATTTAATCAATAACATCAAATAGTTTGTCAAAGTGATTATGCTAGATTATGGGCTTACAGAGAATTTGAGAATTCCAGTTATTTTCTATTAAGCAATAATTGGAGTTGCTTTTTTACTCTATTTTTTAATACTCAATCTATTAGAAGAGTACACATATTTATCTCTTTGGGGTTTTAATTTGCTTTCTGTGCCCTCACAATAAACCCCCCAAAAAAGATATGCGGTAAGTAATGTTTTAGATTTGACTTGCTCGTAAGACACTGATAGAACATTACATTCAACAGCAACAGAGCTGTTGCTTCTCAGAAACAAGAATGATTCCCCAGAATATATTATAGTTTAGAACTAAAAGACATCTTAAGCATTTTAAGAAAATTAAAATGGTGTCAATTATTTTTCTGACCACCATACCAAGCAACTAGAAGTCAGTAACAACAAGAACATCAGAGAATACACAAATACATGGAAATAAAATAACTTCCAAGTAGATATTTAATAGGTCAAAGAAAATTAAAAGGAAAATCCACAAATTTCTTGTAATGAATATTGGATACATGACATAATAATAACATATAGAATGAAACAAAAGCACCTCTAAAGTAGAAGTTTATAGCAACAAATATAGTCAAAAAAAGAAAGTCCTCAAATAAATAATCTAATAATATATACATTAATGAACTAGAAAAGGAAGAACAGATTAAGTCCAAAGTTAGATGAATGGGGAAAATAGAAAAGATAAGAAAAAAAATTAATGAAGTAGAAGCTGTAAATACAGTAGAAAATTAGAATTTTTTTTTTCTCCTGTACTGAAGATTGAAGCCAGGGGCACATTACTAGTGAGCAATATCCTCAATCCTTTTTAACTTTTCTTTTGAGACAGGATCTCACAAAATTGAATGCCTCAGACTCTTGAGTATCTGTAATTATAAGTGCACCACCATACCTGAAAAGTTTTTCTTAGAAAATAAAAAGGAAATTCTCTACATTTTGTCTAGATTGATGAAGAAAAATCAGAGAAGACTGAAGTAATCTAATATGAAATGAAAAACATTAGAATGAAACATTACATGTTACAGAATTCAAAGAATGAACAATTACCTACCAACAAATTTAATAATTTAATGAAATGGATATTTTCTTGTATATGTACAACTTAACAAGAGTGAACTATAAAGAAATAGATTGAACAGGCAAATAATTAGCAAGGAGATAGGATATGTATTAAATTTCCCAACAAAAAAGACCTAATGAAAAATAAAAATAAAATAAAAAGTTTCTAATGAACTCATTGATTAATTCTGACATTTAAAAACTAGCACCAAATATTCTCAGACTCTTCCAAAATAATAATTATTCAATAGAATCAAGTTGAATTTATCCATGTGATGCAAGGTTGGCTCGAAGTTCACAAATTTATAAATATTATACACAATATGCAAATTATTAAGGACAGAACATATAATTATGTCAAGAAATTACAAAAGACACTGCATCTCTTCCACTCTGTAGGCTCATATGGCCCTGCCACAGCTTCTGCAGCCCAGAGATCAAAGGGTTGGTATCCTCCGAACATTATAGAAAACACTGGATGCTAAAAAGATGCAAATTCCAGGATCCTCTGTGTGACTCTAAGAGGGAAAAAATGAATCAATCTGTAGGCACAAAAATGATACATCATAGAAGCATAGAGGAAACAGCACTCAGGAGACCTTCTTGGCATGCAACATGGTTAGTCAGTGTGGCTACCTGAGGTAGTAGAGTTACAACTGTTGCAGTACACCTTGAACAGAGAAGAAACAGGTGAAATGTGAAAAGAAATGGGAAAGCTAGATTAAGTGAAGCTGTACATAAGCTCAGGCACCTGACAAGCATAGGTTTTGAGAGAAGTTATTGTTCATTGCACATCAGAGCAAGTGACTTCCCCAGTGATTTGCCTCTGAGTTTGTGATGATAATAGAAAACAAATGTCCAAGTCTCCAGTGTGGATTCTAGCCCAACTCCACAGAATTATCTGCCTGTGCAACATATAAAAACGGGGAAAGAAATCAGAGGGATGGCTGCAGACCCAGATGGGCACTTGGGCCAAAGGTCATTAAGGTCATTGTCCTCTCCTCCTGCTGGAAGGCCAGTTTTCCCATGAGGGCTCACCCCACAATCCATGATAAAAACAGCAAACACAATCTTGGTTCGCAAGCATAGATGGGTCCTAGAGACCTACTTACCCTGTGAAGTGTTAATAACATTCAAGGGAATAAGGCAAGGGGTGGCCATGGTGATGTACTTCCAGAGGCCCTCTCTCACAAGTCAGGTGGAGTACATCATTCCTGCTTCTCTGGCTTTGGGCAAGGGAAGATACATGAGAATAGCAATTAGGACCCATGGGCACTAGGGAAGACAGACCCGAACTCACTGAAGAAATCCCCTCTCTAATGCCTGGAGGCTACTGAAATATCAGAGGGCTAAATAAATTGAGAGAAGGAAATCTGGAATTCTAAAGACAGCGTAGAACAACATAGAGGAGACATTTGAATGTTTGTGACTAGCAGAGAACACCAGGCTGAAACTCACTGGAGGGAGTAAAGGCCCTACCAAGGTTCCTGAGGAAATTACACGGTCTGTAATTCAGTGGGCTAAAAACAGCAAGACTGGAATTGGGCAGAGTATGGGCTCTATCCCCAACCAACCTGCAGCCAGTCTCAAGACAAAATCTGTGACCTGTTTGCATTTGCATTTTCGGAGTCTCTCATTTCCAGTGTGTGTGTGTGTGTGTGTGTGTGTGTGTGTGTGTGTGTGTGTGTATGTGTGTAGTACTTATGTGTGTGTGCAACTGTGTACATGAGTGGATGAATGTGCCTATTTCTACAGTGATTTACATAAATGGTGGGTTGTTTCTCACCAAAGGTTGCTACTTGTGTCCTCCAACGTTGAGTTTCTGCAGGTGGAGATGTAAAATTAGTTGTTTCTAACAACTATAAAGCCTCTCACATGTTCCACTTATATTTCCCTTTTTCTCTCTGATTCTTCACGTAACCTCTCAAACTTCCTCTCCCTCCTCCATCTCACCTGGCAAAAAATAACGTCAAAATCTATTTTCTGATTTTTTGATTCCTCTCTTCTGACATTGTTATCTCATTTAATTTCATTATATTTTATTACTTTTCTCCTTTTTCTTCTTCTTGCTCTCAGTCTATTTTTCATCACTACAACCTTCCCATGACTTCATGGGTTATTGAAAGAATTAAAAACTTTAAAACAAGTTTTAAATTTAGTGTTTCTTTATGGGTGTGTATTCAGATTTTATCATTACCTGTAATTGTTCTCTCCTAACAAGGGATTGAAAGAAACTAATCCTAGTAATTTGACCAGATGATGTAGGTGCCTGGACACTGATTCATACCCAAAGCTAAGGGGTATCACACGGAAAAACCCAATTCCTAAAGATATCTCTACTGTAGTGGACTATGTTTCCGTACCAACTGATTAATTAATAAGATGATCAATGAGATTGAAGAAGATGCACATAAGCAGCAGAATAATCCAGGGAAGACATAGCAAAATATGAAAGACCACTTTAGCAAAGAATTAGAGATTATGAAATCAAACATAAATGCTGGGAAAAAGAAAACTTAATTAAAAGTTTTGGCAGTAGGCATAATCAGTCAGAGAGACAACTTTAGGACCAGAGGACAAGGCAGATGTAGCAGACTGTATTTATTCAGTGACACTCACAAAACAACAAGATACCATGAGAGAATGATCAAAAGGCTTCTATAAGACTCTAGGAGAAGAAACCTAAGGACTATATATGGTGAAGAAGAATTGGAATAGGAAATTAAGGTCATAAAATTTTTTTACCAAAAATATTTGCAAAAAAATTCCCCAGTCTAGGGAATTAAATTGAAAGCACATACATGAGGCATTTAGTACCCCAGATAGACATAACCGGAAAAGAACTTCTCCATGACACATCATAGTAAGTCTCAGAAATTAAGAACAAATAAAGAATACTAAACAGTGTTCACAAAAGGGAAGTAAATTATAAATCAAGTCTGTCATAATAACAGCAGATTCTCAACACAAACTTCAAAGGTCAGGAGAGCTTGGATTGAAGTCATTGAAGACTTAAAAGAAAATAATTATCAAATGAAATTATTATATCCTGAAAAAATATCCTTCAAAATTAACAGAGATATAAATACTTCCCAGGAGAAAAAAAATCTAAAGAAGTTCATGACCATCAAGCCAGCATTGCTGAAAATACTCAAGGAAGTTTTAAACTGAGACAGTGAAGTCAAAAATACCATAAAGCCTTTCTCTTACTGAAGAAAAAATACATCTATCAAAGAGAATAGCTTAACAAAAGGAAAACAAAGTAATCACCACTTAAATAATAATGCAGTGATGAGGATCAGTAAGTATTCTTCAATAGTAACATTGACTACATACGATCTTAACTCCCCAGTCAAAAGACAAATAATGGCAGTCTGGATCCAAAAACAAAATCCAGCTATCTGCTATATGGAAGAGACATATCTCATCCACTTCATCCACAAAGAAACACATGGAGTGTTAGTGAAAGGCTGAACACTCATACTACATGCAACCAATGCCAAAAGTAACCATGTGCAGCTATTCTAAGGCTGACAAAGTTGATTTCAAATCAAAACTGATCACACAAGACAAAGAAGGTCACTACAAATTAGTAAAGGAAACAGCTCGCCAGGCAGCACTAACAGTTGTAAATATATGCACCAAATTTTGCCATACTTAATTTCATACAAGAAAAATTACTTGACATAAAACAACAGATAAGTGTAAATATAATAATAGTGTGAGATTGAAAACCCACACTCTTACAAATAGAGAAGCTAGCTATACAAAAAAAAAAAAAAAACAAAGAACAAAGAATCAATTTAAAGATACACTTGAAGAAATCATTTTAGTGGATATCTGCAGAGTGTTTCATCCAACAACAGAATATACATTATGCTCAGTAGCTCAAAGAACTTTGTCCAAAATAGATCATATTTTATGTCATAAACATATTAAAATAAATACAAAATAATTTAAATTGTATTATTTCATATCATCACAGAATGAAAGTAGAAATTAACAGCAAAAGAACAGAAAGTACACAAATATATGGAGATTAAATAATACATTCTTGAATAATCAGTAGTACACAAAGAAATCCAGGAAGAAATATAAAAATTCTTAAAGTTAAGTGACAATAGCAATATAACAAATTAAAATCTGTGGGACAAAATGAAAGTAGTAAAAGAAGAAATCTTATAGCTGTAAATGCTACAATAGAAAAAAAAAATTCCCAAGAAATACCAACTAAATATCTTAATGATATATTTCAAAGTCCTAGAAATAGAAAGAGGAGAAATCCATAACCAAAACTTATAGAAGAATAGACACTTTAAAGATCAGCAAGGAAATCAATGAAATTAAGATTAAAAACAATTAAAAAAAACAAAAACAAAAAAGATTAAAAACAATTCAAATGATCAATGAATTAAAAAATTGGTTTCTTTGAAAGGACAGATAAGACTGATAAAAGCTTGGCCTAAATCATTCCAATTGGAAATTTAAAAAGGAAAAATTAAACAACACTGTAATCTAGAGAATTACAAGAAATTGTTTTAAAAATTTATATTCCAATAAATTTGAAAATCTGGAAGAAATAAACATCTAAACATATATATCTTACTAAAGTTGAACCCAGGAAATAGAAAAACCCTGAACATATCAATAGCAGGCAATTACACTGACCCAAGAATTAAAACTTCATGAACTAAGAAAAACTCAGGACTAGCTGAATTCACCACTAAATTTTACCACAACTTCAGAGAAGATTTAATGTCAATACTGCTTAAATTATTCCATAAACTTGGATAGGAAGGAACACTGTCAAACTTATTCCATGAAGCCAGCATTATTCTGATATAAAAACTGGACAAGGAATAAAAAAAAAACCCAAAATAAAAAAAAGCTAGAGCCTAATTTTCTTAGTTACATTTGTCTTGTTGGTGAGACAAAAGACCCAACAACCAAAGTTAAAGGGGAAAAGATGGTATTTAGCTCACAGTTTGTACAGGTTTCAGTTCATAATCAGCTGGTTCCAAGGCAGAGTGGTATATGGCAGAGAAGCATTGCAGAGAAGAAACAGTTCATGGTAGCCAGGAAGTAGCAAAAGCAGTGAGGGAACCTTAACAGCATCTTTCTACCCTTTTTATCTTATTTAGACTACTCAGAGTGGGTAGCACTCATGCCCTTAATCCTCATTCCCTTGTGCCTAGCCCCACAATGACTCAATCACACATTCTAGATTTAGCTACCTCTGAGAAATCATGAGGATTTGGGGGACATCTAAAGACAAGCCATAACACCAACATTCTTGATAAACATAGATGCCAAAACCATTAATAAGATACTTGAGTAGAATGCAACAAATCATTGAGATCGTATGTAATGACCTTTCAGCTTCATCCCAGGGATGGAAAGATGCTTAATATACAAAATCAAAAAATGTAATAATACATCACACAGGTAGAATTATGGATAAAAATCACATGACCATCCCAATAAATACAGAAAAGAGCATTAACAATATTCAACATACATTCGTGGTTTAAAAAACTGATAAAATATCTATAAAAGGAACTTATCTCAAACAGACAACAAACCCACAGACAACATGATATTAAATGATAAATAACTGACAACATTACCACAAAAATTAGGAACAAGTCAAAGGAGTCTGCTATTGCAATATAGTACCTACAGGAAAGTACAAAGCTACTGTGAAAAAAACAGCATGGTACTGGCAAAGAAACAGACCTGAGGACCAGTGGAACAGAGTAGAAGATGCAGAAACAACTCCAGACACACTCAGCCATCTCATCTTCAATAAAGGAGCCAAACACCCTCACTGGAGGAACATAGCCTCATTAATAAATGGTGCTGGAAAAATTGGGCTTCAGTTTGCCAAAGATTAAAACTAGACCTATATCTCTTGCCATGCACTAAACTAAAATAGAAATGAATTAAAGATCTAAATATTAAAACAGAAACACTGAACCAGTTGGAACAGAGGCTAGGTAGAACTCTTGAAGACATCGGTGCAGGAAAAGACTTTATGAAAAAAGCCTCAGTTGCCCGTGAACTAGCACAAACAATCAACAAGTGGGATCTCTTCTTATTAAAAAGCTTCTGCACAGCAAGAGAAACCACCAGCAGTGTAAAGAGACAACCCACAATGTGGGAAAAAAATCTTCACCTGCTTTTCCTCAGACAAAGGTCTACTATCTCGAATCTATAAAGAACTTAAAAAGGTCAGACCACCCAAATTTAAAGACCCAATCTGAAAATGGACATCTGAAATGAACAGACATTTCTCAGACAAAGAATTAGAAATAGCAAATAAATACATGAAAAAATGTTGAACATCACTGGTCATTCGAGAGATGCAAATGAAAACAATGCTGAGATTTCACCTCACTCCAGAAAGAATGCCTGCTATCATGAAATCAACCAATAACAAATGCTGGCAGGGCTGTGGGGAAAGAGGAACCCTGCTCCACTGCTGGTGGGAGTGTAGACTGGTGCAACCACTGTGGAAATCAGTATGGAGATACCTCAAACAACTAGGTCTCAAAGTCTCATTTGATCCCGCTATTCCCCTGCTGGGTATCTTCCCCAAAGAATTAAAAGAATCATACCGCAGTGATATATGTGCGCCCATGTTCATAGCAGCACAGTTTGTGTTAGCTAAAATTTGAAAACAGCCCAAATGCCCATCAACTGGAGGCTGGATGAAGAAAATGTGGGGTTTTTGTAATAAAATGGAGTACTATCAGCCATTAAAAATGAGAAATTAGAGACATTTATAGCTAAGTGGATGCACATTGAGGCAATACTCCTAAGTGAAATAAGTAGGACACATATGTATAAATACCAAATAGTTTCTCTGGTGTGAGAAACTGAAAGTGTAAATAAGGACTAAAATGTATAATAGGTAATGTGAAATAGGAAGAAAAGGGGCAAAGGGGAAGGAAATGGGAGGGGTAGGGGAAAGGATAGAAGGGAATGCAATTAATACGTGAAAAATCCAAAATAGAAACAAAATCTTTGTAAATAGGGAGGAATGGAGGGGTTGAAGGGAGGGCTGGCAAGGGTGAAAAATAAGACCCAAGAGAGATTATGTAAAGGTGCAAATTTCCAATGATGAATGTCATTATACTGTATACCTAAAATGTACCGATGATTAGAATGAATAATTGATAATGCAAAATTGGAAGAAAAGGTCTAAAGGGGTAGGGGTAGTGGGAGCGGCAGGGGAAAGGAAAGAAGGGAAAAGAAAAATGCTGAGAAGTGGAAAAAAATGGAAATAAAGTCTTTGTAAATAGGGAAGGGTGGAGGGGCTGAAGGGAGGGCTAGGAATGGGGAAAAAATAAGAACCAAGATGCATCATGTAAAATTACAAGTTCCCAATGAGAAACGTAAATGTGTTGTATACCTAAAATGTACCAATAAAATAGATTAAGAAAAAAAAGAAAGAATAGCATCCCAAAAATGAAATATCTAGGAATCAATCTAATGAAAGAAGCAACAGACCTCTAAATTGAAAACTACAATGCTCTGAAAAAAGAGATCGAAGAGAATATAAGAAAATATAAAGGCATCCCCTGCTCCTGGGTAGGAAGGATTAATATAGTGAAAATGGCCATACTTCCAAAACTGCTGTATAGATTCAATCCAATCCCAATTGAAATCCCAATAGTATATTTCACAGAATTATCGAAAACAATCCAAAAAGTCATTTGGAACTAGAAGAGACTTAGAATAGCAAAAGCAATTCTAGGCAACAGAGACATGGCAGAAGGTATCACAATCCCCAACTTGAAAGTATACTACAAAGCTACTGTGTAAAAAACAGCATGGTACTGGCAAAGAAACAGACCTGAGGATCAGTGGAATAGATTAGAAGATGCAGAAACAACTTGAGACATGCTCAGCCACCTCATCTTTAATAAAGGAGCCAACCATCCTCAGTGGAGGAACGATAGACTCTTTAATAAATGGTGCTGGCAAAAGTGGATTTCAACCTGCCAAAGATTAAAACTAGCCCACTATTTTTCATGATGTACTAAACTAAAATCAAGGTGGATTAAAGAACTAAATATTTAAACAGAAATGCTAAACTTGCTGGACACTATGTTTGGTAGAACTCTTGAAGACATTGGATAGGAAAAGACTTTATTAACAAATCTTCAGTAGCACAGGAAATATCATAAAGAATCAACACCTGGGATCTCATCTTATTAAAAAGCTTTTTCAGCTGAGAGACAACCTACAATGTGGGGAAAATATTTTATTGCAGTTCCTCAGACAAAGGACTACTATCTAGAATATATAAAGAACTAAAAAAATCAGACACCTCAAACATAACATAGACCTAATTCAAAAATGGGCATCTGAAATGAGCAAAGAAAAAAATTAAAAGCAGCAAATAAACATATTAAAAAATGTTCAACATCACTTTTCATTCGAGAGATGCAGATGAAAACAACACTGAGATTCCACTGCACCCCAGAAAGAACGGCTGCTACTAAGAAATCAAAAAATAACAAATGCTGGCATGGTTGTGGGGAGAAAAGATCCCTTTTTCATTGTTGGTGGGGGTGCAGATTGGTGCTACCACTGTGTAAATCAGTATGGAAATACCTCAAAGAACTAGGAATTTGAGGTTCTATTTGACCCAGCTATTCCCCTACTGGATATCTTCCTGAAGAATTAAAAGAATCATACCACAGGGATATATGTGCACTCATTTTTATAGATGGACAATTTGAAATAGCTAAATCTTGGAAACAGCCCAATTGCCCATCAACTGGAGACTGGATAAAGAAAATGTGTTTTTGTTTTAATAAAATGGAGCACTACTCAGCCATAAAGAATGAGAAATTAGATAATTTATAACTAAATTGATGCACATTGAGATGATACTCTTAAGTGAAATAAACAAGACACACCTGTGTAAATACTGAATAGTTTCTCTAGTCTGAGAACCTGAAAGTGTAAATAAGGACTAAATGGTATAATAGATAATGCGAAATAGGAAGAAAAGTTCCAAAGGGGAAAGGGAAGTAGGAGGGATTTGGGAAAGGAAAGAAGGGAGTGGAATTAATACAAGAAGAAGAAAAAATGGAAACAAAGTATTTGTAAATAGGGAGGTGTGGAAGGGTTGAAGGAAGGGCTGGGGAATGGGCAAAAATATGTAGCAAGATAGATTACATAAAAGTACAAATTTCCAATGATGAATGTCATCATTGGTTTTGTGAAAAAATGAACACTTCAATACAATCACTATGGAAATCAGTATGGAGATTCCTCAAAAAACTAAAAATAGAAATCCAATTTGATCTAGCTATACTTCTGGCTATTTTCCTGAAAGAGATGAAGACATCCTACTGTAGTGCTACATGCATACTCATTTATAGCAGCACAGCTAATAGCTAAATATTGAAACATTTTAGGTGCCCACCGATAGATAAATGGATAAAGAATATATGATATGTATATACACAATGGAGTTTTATGAAGCCATGTAAAAGGATAAATCTGAGTCAGTTGTAGGGGAATGGATGGCTCTTGAGATCATAATATTAAGTGAAACAAATCAGATCCTCAAGTTAAATATCACATAATGTCTCTTATATGAATAATCCAAGATACAAATTAAGAATAAAATAAAGTAGATATGATAAGAAGTAGCATGGAAGGTTTTGCAGAGAGGCAATGGTAATAAGGATGGGAGAGGAAAGGGAATAAAAAATGATCAAGATATACAGATATAGGTGTAGATGATATAGATATAAATAAATTCCCTGAAACAAATGTAATTATTATGTATCATAAACATTGCCAATAAAAAGAAGAAAAAAAAAGAGAATAAGTCAGAGAAAAGGTGCTGACAAAACTCAATACACATAAAAATATTTCATTGACAGTTAAAGCTGTCAATAATCTAGGCACAACATGTACATCAATGTAATAAAGGATGCATATGATAGAAGTGCATCATACTCAGTAATGAAATTCTAAAACATTTTTCCTAAGATTGGAGACAAAAATGCCCTTGCCTTTATCTATTCAAGAGAATATGGAAGTATAGCAAAAACAATAACCACAAACAAGAAATAAACTTTTAAAATGATAAGGATAAAGAAAGTAAAAAGAAAAATTGTTCCTGTTTGCAGACAACATGGTTTTATATATTCAAAACCCTAAAGACGCCACCAAAAAATGTTTGAGCTAATAAATTAATTCAGCACAGTTACATTATACAAATCAACACACAAAAGTCAGTTATGCAGGATAGATATAATTTAAATATGTTAAAGACACATATGAAAATGTCACAATAAAATCCAATATCCTGTATAATTATTACACATTAATAAAAAATTTAAAAATGTGTAACGTACACGTTACCACACCAGTATTCTACACATAACAATAATCTGTTAAAAAAGATCAAGAAAACACCAACATACCATACAGACCAAAATTAGGCGTAAGTTTAACCAAGGAGATTAAAAACTTATAAAATGAAATCTATAAAGCCTTGATAAAAGAAATTGAAAAAGCATAATTCAAGCTGCTAATTTTTATGGATTATGAGAATTAATTTTATTAAAATGTCTATGCTATCCAGTGACTTACAAATGTAATGTGATTCCTCTAACAACTCCTGATATTTTCCACAAAAATAGAAAATAACTCCTCAAATTTACATGAAACTCAAGACAGTAGCTAAAGCAATCTAAAACAAATATATAAACCAGCAGACATCACACTGTTTTCAAAATATATTACAAAATTATACTGATCAAAATATCATTGACCTTTCATAACAGCAGACACATAGGCCAAAAGAACAGCATGGAGAGCCCAGAAAAAATTCCATAAATTTGTGTTCAATTGCATTTTGACAGAGATGCCAAGAATACATGAGGAGAAAAGGGTACTTCCTTCAGTTATAATGTTGGGAAAATTTAATATGTATATGGAAAAGAATGAAATTAAACCCTCATATTACACGATACAAAAATCAATAATATCTATATGCAGAAGAATGAAGTTAAACCCGCATATTACACTGTACAAAAATCAATCCAAATTTCATTGAAGATCCTTTGCATACAATGTGGCAAGACTTAATACTGGTTCAAGGTACCTTACTTGCAACTTTTTCAGATAAGCCTGTATGTTGAGATGTTGATCTGATTTGGTTTATCATATGTAGATTTATTTAAGCTTTCTAAGTATCTACAGATTTTATCACATTTGTAAAATATTTCATTCAGAGATTTCTTTTACATTCTCTTTTTACAGGGAGACTATAATTAGTATATAGTTGTTCTTGTTGAGATTCCATAGGTCTCTAAGATTTTCTTCTTCCCTTTTTTCATCTTTCTGTCCTAAGACCAAAATACCTAAACTTAAAACCAGGTTTAATGATTTTTTCCCCTACTCCCTCAATACTTTTGTTGAACACCTGTAAAGAAAGTTTTCTTTGTTTTTTGGGTTTTTTTTTTGGTACAGGGGATCTAACTCAGATCCTTGCTCTTGCGGGGCAGGTGGCAGAACCACTGAGATAAAGCCCTGGCCCTCACTTCTGTTTTATAACTTTCAAACTCCCAAACTTTTGTTATTTTTTTTCTGTTTAAATTCTATTCCTTTATTGATAATATAACCTTTTCTTGGCAAAACTAAGTTCTCATACATTGCTGTAGTTATAGAGACATGGTTTCCTTTAGTTCCTTAACAAGTATAACAGCTAATTTGAAATTTCTGTACATCTGAGCTCGTTCAGGGACAAATTCTGTGGCCTTCTCTTTCTTCCCATATATGTATAATACCTATTATTTGTGTATTTGTCTAAAATATTTTGATAAATATTAGACATTTTATATAATATGTGCTAACTCTGGAAACAATATGCCCATTCCTTCTCCTAGAACTTGCTGCAGCAGTGACTTATCTGAACTAAATCTATGAAATATTTCTTTCTTTCTTTCTTTCTTTTTTGTTTTGAGAGGGAGTCTCACTATGTAGTTCCTGCTAGCCTTGAACTCATTATGTAGTTCAGGTTGGCCTCAAAATCACAGGGATCCTCCTGCCTCAGCCTCCCCAGTGCTGGGATTATAGGTGTATGCCACCACACCTGGCTCTATTTCTTATAATATTAGCTCACTGAATTATCTTCTCAGCTTGATAATTAATTATTCATCAGTAATTGCATTGCATTCTTTGCAGTCATGCTCTTTCATCCCTAAGCAAGTGGCTGTGGGTGTGTTTGAACTACACTTCCAAAAGTCAACAGTTTACACTCTGTGACTTTGTGTAAGCATTCATTACATAGTTAAATGGAGCCTAAATAAATGTTAATCACAGAGGGAAGAGAATTCCCATTCAGTTCTCCCTTGGACATGTGAAAAGGTGTAGATGTATGTCTTACCTTCTAGATACCAAGGGATACCCAAATATTTTAGTGGTTTTACCAACCTGTATGTACACCTCATTCCCTATTTCTTCTTTTATGACTTTGTCCAGGCTCCTATTTACCTGAACTGGTATCTTCCCCTCAGGGTGTCCTAAAGTTAGGTAATACCTCCTTATTGTTGACAAATATCCTAAAGATGAGGCTTTTCCATCAGAGTGAGCTTCAAATCATCCAACCACACTTGGATATTTTTTAGGTAAGTGAAAGATCAGACAGTGACCTTGAAGGCATGAGATTTTTCCACAGCTTGAAGGTAGTTCTGTCCCCTTCCATGTCCACTAGTTTCTTGTCTTTGCAGCTCTTGCATGTACTGTGCTGCTGTTTTTCAAGGCTTCTGTGGAGCTGGTGACAACATGTTGTAGAGCTTGGAAATGAAATTTGACTAAAAAGCACAGAAACATATTGTTTTTATTGAACCTTTGTAGTTTTTTTTAAACACCCCCTAGAATAGTTGCCAGACAGTAATTTTAAATGCTCTAAAAATACTGATTTTGACAGTTCTATTCCATTTAAAAATAATTGTTTTTTTTTTTCATGGAGGTTCTCATTTTACAGTCCCAAAGGTAACATTCTACCACCTCTGTTAATAAATGATATGTTAGAAGTCATTGATTTTCAAAATGCTTATTGCAGTACAAAGCAATTTCAAATTATTTCTAATCACCTTTTGTAACTGTAGCTTCAGCATTTGAAGTATAATCTACTTTATTTGTGCATAGGTCATCAAAACTAAAACTTCATATTCGAAACATATTTTATTTTAGCATGCTTTATATTAATAGAAAAACTATGCTTCCTACATAAGTCATTAAGCTTCTTCTGTAGTTAATTTTGAAGTATATTTAAGGAGGAGGGTCATCTAATTATCAGTTTACTTCTCTGAAATTAACAAAAACAACTTTATTGAATTGTTATAAGGAAAATATATACCAACTATGCGTGTACTTCATGACCACTAAATATTCAAACATACATCTACAATCATCTGATTTAAAATTCCAAGTGTTATACTTTAAGAGTTGAAAGGATCTTATTTGCATTTTATAAAAAGCTCATCTTTCAACTCATGAATTGAATATTTTTATAAAGAGCATAGCCCTGAAATATTCAATAGATCATTTAAAGTAATTATGATATATAATTATTCAAGAAACCACCTGCATGTTTGAAATCACATTGAAAATATTGCTTTTTGCATGTTTTATGAAACAAATTTGTTGTTTTTAAGAATGGACAATCAGCACATAGGTTAAAAAAATAAACTTTGTGTTAATGGGACAAATGTGTCTTGAAGGCTGCAGATGATTTTATTATTCCTTAATTAGATTTTCCCTCTTCAGAAAGTGGAAATTTTTCTTTGCTTCAATATACCTATTTAAGCTCAGTTGCTTCCATATAATAAATGTATGCAAATCATATTTTATCACTGTATGAATTCTGTAGCGCTTTCTGTTTGTAAATATTATTTACCCCTAAAGTCTTTTACTCCCATTAAAATAAATAAACAAAGAAGCAACAAAAATAAACAAAGCAAACTAGCAAAAATCAAAACAAGCTCCATACACAACAAAATAAAATCAAGAAAGGTAAAATTGTACTTCTCATAGGAAAATGGAAATTAATTTTACAAGGTAGAGAAATCTGAAACAGTATTATGTACAAACTATATATCATTATACCACAAAATTTATTTTGATATCAGTGAATCTTATTTATTCATCTTCATTGATGTAAACTCAATTTGTAACCCTTGATCTTTAAAGTTATTTATATGAATCAAAATAATGTATCTCTCTGAATTTGTGCAACCATACTCAGAGAGGAAGCTATATAGAGGTTTCATACATGATCTGTTTCTTTATGATAAACCCTAAAAAAAGAAATAATTTAAAATAACCATAACTTCATAAATATATTCAGAACTAGCATTATAGAAATATGTAAAAAGGGAAAAACATTAAAATTTTAAGAGGTAGGGGATTCATAGAACTATCTTACAATTCAGAAATCCCACTACCAGGTACTTGTACATTAGAAATTCAATCAATATATCAAAGAAACATCTGCATTCTAATGATTGTTGCAACACTGTTCATAATAGTGAGGAAATGGAAGCAATCTAAATGTCCATCAGCTGAGGAATGGATAAAGGGAATGTGGCACATATACCGAATGAAATGCTCTTCAGTGATAAAAAGAATGAAATTTTGTCACTTGCAACATCTGTGGAACTGGAAACCATGTTAATTGAAATAAGCCAGGTTCAGAAAGACAAGTCCTCCATAATCTCACTAATCTGGAATCTTAAAAGCTGATTTAATAGAACTTGACTTCTATTAGAAGTAGAAGGGTGCCAGAATTGGGAAAGTTTGATCAATGAATAGTAAATTACAATTAAGCATAAGAAGTTTTAGTGTTCTGTTGAATAGCACAGGCATTATTGATAACGCTAAAGCAATATATTTTTAAAAAAGAAGAAAGATGTTGAATATATACATTGCACAGAAATGGTAAGTTTTCAAGGAAGTGTATATATAAATATATATTTATTTATTCTGAATTGAACATTGAACAACTTATATATGCTGAATCTTCTCATTGTACCCTATAAATGTGCAATTTTATGTCAATTTTTTAAAAATTAAAATGGTGAAAAGAGCTCTGAAATTAAATGTGAGTTTTCTTAGTTTTCAAATACTATACTGAAAACATAACTGTTGTTGACACTACCAAAGAACTTCTTGCATACTTGCCACTGTATTATTTCATCTTAGCTTCCCCGGTGGATTTCATGTCTGAACTCAGAATAATATGTTAGTTTTTTGCTCCTGAGATCTGGGTTTCAGTTCTGACAGAGGTCAAAGGCCAGAATTCTGAAACAGTATCTAAAAAGCCCCTTCCTTCTACTAAAATGCCTCCCATCTTTGATGAACATTGACATCTGTGTGCTGCTTTGTAGCCTCTCTCAGGCATTATCTGGGCCATCTACTTTCACTCTCTTTGTATTTTTGATTCCTATCTCTAATTTGAAAAGTAATAAAGAAAGCAAAGGAAAAAAAGCAAAAGGAAAAAGAAACAAAGGAAAGAAAATGAAGAGAATGTAAACTGAATAGTAGATAGATTCCACATAAACATATAACTGAGTAAAAGAGAAAACACGGGCAACCTAATTTATTTACATCAGTTATGCCTTGATTGCCTTCATGAAGGCTCTAAAATAACTTTCTATTTTCTTAACTTTATAAATAAATATATGGTTATTTTCCTACCAGGTTAAAAAATAGTATCTCTACAGAAAACAAAATATTTCTTTCTTTATGGTTTTTTTCTTGTTCTCAAATTTAGGTTTTTCGTTTAAGTCCATGAGTAAAACACGGAAAACTATTAATGCTTTCAGATGCTTCCAGCTTACATTCACACAAAAAGGCCTGAATGAGCTCTTGGCACTGTATACAACTTTTGGACTCATTTCATTATGGCCTAGTATAATTTAATTATGTGCAACAAATTTGTCCAGCAAGGATAACAAGGAGATATTTTAATGGTGTTTATTGCAATGTCAACCGATTTTGTACACTCTGTTCATAGTTCTTTCATCAGAGCTGACTTGGCAACACATCACATGAAATACACCAGATTAATCTCACCACAGACAGTTTATTGTCTTGCATATTCATCCAAAATTGCCTTTCCATTTGCTTATCTGAACTGTCATTCTCTATTTCTATTTATTTGGGAGTTTTCCAAAGTCTTGACTTTGTACTTGGGGTTTTTCCATCAGCTTCTTCCCTTCTTGCATATTTGGGTGTGTTATTTTGTTTCTGTTATCTACATTACAAAATTCTGCCACCCTGTTCAATTAATAGCCTTCCCATAGATTAGGATGATCATATCATATTCCAGTTTACCAAAGTAGATACTGATATTTTCTAACTATTAGAGCCTCTGAACCAGAATCTCTTCATATGTATGGACTTCTGAGTTGAGTGAAGGAGGATGCATATTCCATAAGCAATTGTAAATCAAAAGGTAGCATTTCTTGATCAACCTCACGATCCTAGACCTATCCACCCTATACTAATTAATGGCTTAGCTTCAAGATAGGCTTGGGCCATGGTTACCATTTTTATGGAAAATGAAACTAACCAGGTTTCTACCCATCTGTACCTTTTTTCTACTACATAATGCATATGCATCATTAATTTCAATTATAGGGATAAGAAGACAAAGAGCACTTCTTTGCTATTACCAAGGAAATATAGTATGAGATTCTCTGTTCTAACAACCAGAAAAAAATAAGGGATCTTGGTGGCAAGAGGTGTCCCTGGCCAAACCTAGATTATATTTAAGAACTGTGCCAATTAGTATTGAATAAAATGTGAAAATTGCTGGCTATGTCAGAAGGGGGAGATACACAGGCACAGACATTGGTAAAATATGAATTTTCATTCTCTTTTTCAGTGAAACAAGGTTGAATCACTGTGGTTTAAAACTCAACAATTTTTTTTATTAGTACACGCTTACAGGACATTCATTTTTGGGAGTGGGTACTAGTAATAATACAATTTGCTTTATACCTATCTTCTTTAATCCCCTTCTCCATCCCTCCTTTGCCCTCTCTCTTGCTCTAAATCCTTTTTACGCATTTTCATTCTTATTGGTATTATTAATCTTAGCTTATGTTTATGACATATAGTGATTACATTCATTGAGGTTATTATGCTTCTGTACATGGCATACCCTTATTCTACCTTTTTCCACTTCTGCTCCCCCCCACTCCTTACCCTTGGTCTTTTGTATCCCTTCCCATTCACAAGATATCCCCTGTCTCCTACCCATCCTCTATTGATCTCTTTATGCTTTGCTACACTCAAATGAGAGGTATCATATGTGTATCACTCAACATTATATCTTTCTTGTGTAATCATTTACCTACCAATGTCTCAAATTTGTACTTCTTTATAGCCAAATAGTATTCTATTATATATAGACACCACATTTTCTTTATCCAATCATCTGTTGATGGGTATACTGGCTGCTTCCAAGATTTAGCTATTATGAGTTCTGTTCCTGCAAACATTGGTAAGCATATATTGCTGTAGTTTGATATCTTAAGCTCTTTGGGGAAGATACCTAGCATGGAGATAGCTGGATCATATGGAATTTCTAAGTTTAGTTCTTTGATAGTAAAAGTCGACAATTTAGGGGAATAAAATAAGATGCATTGGATGAGAAGTTATTGAAAAATTGTGGTGTGTTTTAAGTTACCTGAACCCTAAATTCACTCATGACTCTATTAGAAGCATGGGTGTGTGGTTGACTTTTCTTGATTCTAAAACACAACTCTACACCATTCTTACCCTTTCCTTCATCTACATGAGAATATGGATAAAATATATGGAAAAGAACATGCATCTAGCTACTGATTTCATTGTATATTAAGAGTGAACAATAAATTCCTTTGCAGCCACCTTGATAAAAGAAGCAAACTATCTACCTATCTTAGAATAGTCATTATTTATGCATAAACACCTGTACAGAGTTTCAAAATCAATGGAACAAAGTTAGGTGGGATTAGGAACTAGAAACACAAATCAAGAATATGTTGACACTTAGTTTCAAGTAATTGAAAAACAAAAAAAATTGATGATGTAGGCTATATAACAAAGTTATCAGTTAAATCTAATTAGCAAATACAGAAGACCAAAGCTAGCAACTGTAAAGTACAAATATTTTTAAGTACTAAGCATCCAACAATTAACCATGAAAGCATCTTATTAAAATCAAGTTATTAACATTACTTATTTAAGAAATAAAAATTTAAAAACTTAAAATATATTAAGAGACTCTTCTTATAGTTGATAACTAAGAAAACATTTCAAACAAGATAAAATAATTCAGGCTGGTATGGCCATAGAATAAAATATTTCAATATAATCCGATAATCAAAATAGAGGACAAAAGAACAATAGGAAGTATTTCATAATGAATGGTTGAAAATGGTACAAAAATTTTTGATATGGAGTTAAAATCGTGCAAACAGTGAAATTTATACATATAAACATTATGATGAAAAAGTATAATCTAAATTTCCACATAGAATTTAAAAATCATGGAGCACCTTTATATCTCTGTGTATAAAGAAGTAAATAATGGGAAAGCATTAAAAGTAGTGACAATATCAGCAAATCTAAGAGGTGATTTTTTGAAACAATCAATAATATTTATGAACATCTGGGTCAACTGGGGTAGGGAAGAGAGAGATACTAATATTGGGAAACAAAGAGGACAAAAATGAGATCTAGTAAAGTTTAGGATATAAACAATTTTATACTAGCTGACTCAGCCTAGAGGAAAACTTAAAAAGTATGCAGAAAAGATATGTGTACGTCCATGTTTATTGTAGCAACAGTCACATTAGTCAAGAAGTGGAAATCACCCAAATGCCTACTAGCTAATGAATGGCTTAAAAATGTGGCATATATTACACAAAGGAATACTTTTTAGCCATAAAAAAGAATGAGAATGGGCCGGGGATTTAGCTCAGTGGTTCCAGCACCTGCCTCTCAAGCTCAAGGTCCCGAGTTTGATCCCCGGTACCAAAAAAAAACCCAAAAAAACCAAAAAAACCCAAAAAAAAAACCACCTAAGAATGAGATTATGTCATTTCTCACAACATGGATGGAGCTGTAGATCATTATGTTAAGTGAAATAATCCAGGAAGAGAAATACAGTGTTTATCATGTCACTCAGATGTGGAATGTGAAAACTTGATCTCAGAAGAGAAGAGTAGCATGGTGATTACTGAAGGGTGAGGAAAGTAATAGAGGATGGAGAGATGTGGATACTAAGATAGAATTAAATAGGAACAATTAATCGCCTAACTCCCAAATTGAGTCAAGAAGAAATTGAAAATAAAAATACCGTACTATATTTTAACAGAATAATTTGTAACTTAAAACTTCTCCGAAATAACATCTAATTCTGAAATGCCTCCTATGGTACCCTGCATTTAATATTCATGGAAGAATGCTACTCTTTCAGAAAAAAAAAAACAAAAAAAAACTTCTGGTTTCTTTCTTGATGAAAAAAATGTTAGTTAAAAGTATAGCCATTTTTTTACAAATCACAAGGACTTTACAATACAAAAAAATAGTCAAATGTCCTAAACTTAGAATCTAAATACATATCTGTATAAATCAAGACCTGAAAGGTTGTATCACAGAAACACAGACTCTTGGCTATATCAACTATCACTAACAGAGTAAAGAAAAATTACATGTTCACTTCATTACACACAGAAAAGTCTTTAATGAAATCAATATTTTTATAAGAAAAACTCAAGAAATTAAAAATAACATAATCATCAGACTTTACTTTAAAAAGTATCTACTATAGCCCATACACCTAAGATTTTCTTATCATTTAGTAGCATACTGAATGATTAAATTAATTACAGCCTCCAGGTAATTAAGGAATAGCAGGACTAGCCCAGATAATCACTTCTATTTATTATTATTTCAAGTTTTATTCTGTATACCAATTTAAGCATAAGAAATACTAGGGGAAAGTAGAATTAGTATTGACATCATGTATAGAATACTTAGTTCTGATTCAAAGACACATAAGGAATATATACAAATTTATGATAAGTAATTCAGCATGGTATGGGATGTAAAAATCAATAAAATAATCATTCTACTTAGTGGTAACATAAACAGAAAATTAAAGCAATGACTTTTGTGGTAATGCCACAATTATAAACTCAGAATTGCATTTATCAATGCTGTATAGGACCGTTACCTTAAAACTACAAGTATTGTATGTAAGTGTCTCATTGATTTCTTATTACAGCCCACAAACTAAGATATTTTATACTTAAATAGGCAATATACATAATGTCATTTATTTGTGGGAAAATTTTTATAGTAAAAGGGACATTGCCATCAGTAACTTCAAAATTCTCCCATTCACAATGAGCACACTTATGTCAACGTTCTTGGCAATGTGACTTCAACTGTAATAATATTTTAATTTACACATTCATATTGTTTAGCTACCTCATGTGCATATGTACATTTATTTGTGTGCATCTATCAATAACAAAATAAGACAATTTTTAACTATTATAGTCCTCATTTCTGCCACTAGTGCCTCATTTCTGATCGAAGCTGGTATTTTTAACAGCCTTCTCCCGAGAACCATTGTAAATTCCTTTTGTCCTCGGTAAGCAATTCACATGGCCATCGTCAATTGTCCAGTGGAGACACTCACATTTTCCTTCTTGAAGGGTCTAGATCACTGTAAATCCTATGTGAATTACTGCAGTTTTCCATTGAATCTTGCCATAGTATTACAAAGAAACATCACAAATCTATATTCCAGACTTATTTTTCCCATTGTATAGTAATAGTCCAATTTCTGATTATTAAGATCAATAACTTCAGGCAGTAATCTTCTATATCTGTGGAAGAGCGATGATAGCAGCCCAATGTTGCCAGGTAGCAGTCTCAACTTTCAGATGAATGTAATATTTATTGTGTCTGTTCATTAATGTATTCCTGATTTTGGTACCAAAACATTAAACCAGTGGACAAAACCTAAGAAACCATAATCATATATTAAATATCTACAAATAACATGCAGAACCTCTTGGAGGATATTTTCCAGCCATAAAATATGTTTCTCCCAAGCTGGTAATATAACTTAGTCTTTATAAGATGATACTACCATTCTCTTAAGCTACCTACTTGAATATAATTGGTAACATAATTAAGCAAAATATTACATGAACATTGGCTCACTGGCTCACCTCATTTATTGTGAAATGAGGTCCTTAATTATAAACAATGCTGATGAGGACACAATGAATAAGGATAAGGCATTCTACAATTTCACAGATGGCAGTTTTGGCAGAAACATTACTCACAAGAAAGCCAAATACACATCTGAGTGTCTATGTGTCCAGTAAGAATAAAACACTACCCAGCCCCATGGTGGAAGTGGTTCAATATAATCAACCTGCTACTAGGTAACTAACTGATCACCACAGGAAAGGGTGCCATATCAGAGACTCAGTGTTGGTCTGTGCTGCTAGCAGATGTGGAACTCCTCAGTGCCTATAGCCAAATTGGCCTTGAGCAGTCAATGTCCATGCTTTTGAGCCCATGCCTAATCCACATCACTGCCTCCATGCCATTTTGTTCATGAGATCATGAAACAATAAGAATGGCTGGAGCAAGAGGCTGATTGGTATCCACAGAGCAGCTCATTCTATTCACTTCATTTATCAAATTATCTTTTAAGGTCACATTTTAGTAAACACTCAGGTTTGAATGTTGAACTATGTTTATATTACTTGTCCATTTATAGATGTATACATATACCTATTCCCCAAGTCTCATTGTCACCATTTTTAAATCACATTCTTAAAATTCTAAGGCATTCAACAAGCCATTAGGAGAGCCATTGAATTGTGATAGATATTTACAACCAGGCTTCTCTTTGTAGTCAAAATGAACAACAGTTTCATGGTTAATATGTCTGCCGATGAAGACAACTTCCTTTCCCCTACTTGTCTTCATAGACGTCCCAGAGAGGTATTCTAGTGCTGCAGTTCTGCCTGGCTATCTCACAGAACAATCTGTAAAACAGGCCTGTTTTTGCTCCTTACAATTAGTGGATGTCACAACTACCTGCAAAGCATTCTGGAATTGTTGGGGGGGGTTCTGCTGTGTCAGGCTTCAATCACATCTACTGTTTTTTGGGGTTATTCAGAAAAAAAAAGCCTGAGTAACATACCCAAAGAAGAAATATGTTGACTTGAAAATATAAGGAGGACACTAATTATTATAGTTCTTTTGTTGTTGCACGAGGCAATGATTTATTCTTAACCTTTGGAGAGATATCTCAACATGCCTCAAACTAATACATCCTAAGAAATTTAATTGGTGTGGAAGGCCTATGAGTTTTTGTCAGATTTATTTCCTATCCTCTGACACTCAAAAGTCTTGACAATATACCTAGAGTAGTTGTTATTTTTTGCTCACAAGGACCAATCAGCATAAGATCATAGATGCAATGAAACAGTGCTGTGTCATATGAAAGGAAAAGGTAATCAAGGACCCTATGAATTAAATTATAAGCTAGATAATTGGTGACTCCTAAGAGAAGACAGCAAAGAAATGTTTATGATATTGCAAACACCAAAAATAAACTGTTTCTTGGGGTAATTACTAATAGACCTGGGGTGAGAGAGCCAAATCAATAGCTGATATCAGTTAACAGAGCAGGTACTAATTTTCCCCAGCAATAAAACTTACAGTTAGAAACTTCCAAGTATAAAGACAAATGGTAACCTTTTATATGAATGAGGTTATTTCAAACTTAGTTCTAGATCCAAAAGTCTTTTATAGAAGTTTATTATATTGTTGGGAATGTTTACATTTTCATTGGTTATAATAATCCCTTGATTTCAAAATGTTTAGTAAATATGACTTTTTTTATGAATTAAAACCTAGGGCTTTTTTGCCATTGATAGTATTTCCTCCCTTCAAAGAGTCTAGGAAGATGATGGAATAAGGGCTAGTGGGGAAAGTCTCTTTGAAGACACAGGGTGGATAAAAATGCAATTAATATTTACATTTTAAAAAACTATCACAATAAGAGACACATTGCCATTAATTCCTCTCAAAGAACTTCCCCTCCTTCCAAAAACACTTGTCCCACTGTTCTGACCACTTTCTGAAGTACCTCTGAAGTAGCTCTGAAAGTCCTCTTATGTGGATGTGCTTAGTCACATTAATGTGGCTACCTCGATGTGCCAGGTTGCCTCAAAATATTCACCTTCCATAGTGATTTTGATGTTAGGGAAGATCTAGAAGTTTCATCTTTTCACACTTGGTGCATGGGGCAGGTAGAGACACGCCATAATGCTTTTATGAGTCTGCCTTTCCACTGGATGGCACTTTGCAGCAGCATAGACCACATTTTTATCACACCTTGTAAAGAAATTCATGAAAGAGGACATCCAGAACTGGTTCAAAAAGTGGCAAGACTGATGGGATAAGCATGGTAGAATCAAGGGGAAGTATTTTAAGGGGTTGAAGGTAATGTGGCTTTTACAACAATATTTTAACTGAAATATTTATCATACATTTTGATTAACCTCATACGTTAAGGCCAAGTTTAGTGTTGCATGCACATAATCTCAACAGCCTGAGAGACTGAGGCAGAAGCAATGCAAGTTTGAGCTCTACCTGGGCAATTCAGTGAGACAATGTCTCAAAATAAAATTAATTATTTAAAAAGACCAGGAATGTAGCTCAATGAAAAGGCTTTAGCCTCAATCCCCAGTTTTGAAAAAAAAAAAAGGTTGGATTTGGTTATGCTCTTATTTTTAACATTGTTTCAAATTTAAGAATATATATATTATGCATATATGTATCTTAATAAGTATAAAAATAATTTCAGATACAGATTATGCATTTATTATTAACAAACTTTATAATAGAAATAAAACAACCATCTTTATTTCATTTATTTTTATTTCTGACCACTGATTCAAAAGCGTTACTCTTGAACAGTGTGGTGGCTCATGCATGTAATCCAAGAATTCAGGAGGCTGAGGCAGGGGGATTCCAAATTTCCAGACCATCCTGGCTACACAGTGGGTTGAAGGCCAGCCTGAACTTCATAGAGAGATCTTGTCTCAAATGAAAAACAAAAAATAAAAGAGTATTATTCTGTATAAGTATTACTCTTATAGTTTTAAAAGTACTACTCTTGTTTAAGGGTGTGTGTGTGTGTGTGTGTGTGTATATATATATATATATATATATATATAAAATGGACTTTTATTTTGCATTTGTCCTACCATATTGCAAAGCTAATATAGTAATGGACAATGTGAAAACAACTAAGAATGTATTCCTGTGATATTATTACCTTTACAAATTATAAGAGTTTTTAAAAGTATGAAAAATATATGAATATAAATTCCTTATTTCATAATATGTAATAATTCATCATTAACAGTATGTTCTTGCTGATGTCTTTATCATCATTCCTTCACTGTCTTGCTTAAAAGCTTTCACTGGTTACTATTTGTTACAATTTTTAGTAGTTAAATGATTTTATAGAATGCTGGATTCATTTTAATGTTTACCTGCAATTCCGCTTCAACTTTTGTCTCTGATTTTCTCAGCATGTAGTGTGTTGTCAAATTGGCCTTATGTCATTCCATAAAGATATATTTTAGGTTTTCTCCTGCTTATTTCCATTCACATTTATGAACTAAGACTAAATAGTACTGCAATGAACTGAACTGTAGGTGAGCTTGACTGAATTGTTTCTTTGTAGCTTGGTTTACTATCAAATCGTACAGAATTTTAAAAGTTGTTTTGATGTTAAAATGAACAAAATGCTGGATCAATACATGGACCAGACCACATTACAGTAGCCTTAAATAAAATTTATCCAAATTATTTATGAAAGTATCATTTTTCATAGTAATCTGAATAATTCATTAAACTCTTTTTAAAAAAACATTTGGTTTGTATTTGTAAAGTGAAATAAAATGAGAATAAAAATTGAAGATCTCAATTACTCACCTATCACAATGTTTTCCCCTCAAGACAAACTTTGTCAGTTGGATAAAGCACAGAAAATTAGCATTTAACTTACAGGAGTTCTACTATTGGTGCTTGGGCAAAAGAATAAGAACCGTAATGAGAAGCAGCAGCTGTGGCAGTGAGAGATGTGAAAAAGAAGAAGTTGATAGAAGGTTGGTCCTCATCCCCTTTTCACTCACATATTTGTTAAAATGTATGCATCTCTCTTGTCAGAGGGTGGGAGATGTGAGTCTGCTTTCCCTCACATGGCCCCACTTTGCAGATGTTGAACAAGAGACAGTTTATTGATCTGGTCTCTTCAAAAAAGTGAGACCAGGA
Organism: Heterocephalus glaber; assembly: GCF_053883595.1. Taxonomy (NCBI): domain Eukaryota; kingdom Metazoa; phylum Chordata; class Mammalia; order Rodentia; family Bathyergidae; genus Heterocephalus; species Heterocephalus glaber. The sequence continues at coordinate 15,267,268 of NW_028258142.1, read as the reverse complement.
AGTAAACCTGCATGTGTTAGATATATTGAGAGAGAGTTATGGGGAACTTGGAGCACAATAAATTAGTTCCCTTCCTGTTCACTGCTTGAAATTGGAATAATTGAGGGACAAGTCAGTCACCACTTATAAGTAGCACTATAAATGCCATTGCTCTGTAGTTTATCCCTGGAAAACTTTTAGCGTGGAGGAAGAGAGAAGTCTGTTTACTTTCATCAGACAGCTGTCATCCAAGACAGGGTAAAGTTGAGGAATCCAAGTCCAGTTCATTTCCTGCTGGTTAAGTCACCACTCTAGCTGTGGGAGAAATGACTGAGGTTACTATTACTCTAGTAGAGACCCCTTCACGTGCAAAGCTCCTTCAGAACTGGGGATTGAATTTCTTCCTATAGCATGTGGCTATCCCGACCCTAGCACCTTCTTAGAGATATGTTATCTAAATGTAATTTAGTTTTGCCTTATAAAACTCTGAGTTAGACCCTATGTTTATCTCATTGAACTCTCACATAAGAAGCACAGGTTTTCACAAGTTTCTTCTGTCTTACTTATAACTTTAAACTCTCTGAACTTAAAGCTATTTTAGAAGTCTAGAACTGTATGTTTATTATTTTTGCTTGTCTCAAGGCTTCACGTAGAAAAAAATATTCCATATATTTTTAACGTAATTATTGAATATAAAATGATTCAGTACAGACATGATTTTTATAATAAAATATCAAGTACTGGGCGACATTGTATGAACAAACACATGTGGTTAAAATACACTAATTAAGTCACTAACAAGGATATAAAACTCCAAAGAATATCTGCATTTAAATATGCTGTCAAATTGGGATGTGTGTGTAATTTTACACTAATTTAAAACCACCATATCCCTGTAAGAACCAGCAAGTCAGCATGATATTTAAAGCATTTTGGATCTTTAGGATTTATGCAGTAGGATACTTCATGACCTTTTCCTCCTGTGTCCTTGTTATAAATAAAATTTAATGAGGGTTTCTTGAGCCTTTAGTGTTTTCCAAAATGACTCTGGCCACTAATTGGCTAAATTGAAGAGCCACCACCTACTTCATTTAGCACAGCATGAATTAACCAGATCGCTTAATAAAAACCTCAACTATGTGCAGTAAACGAACCTCCAACCAGCTGCATACAAAAGATACACTCTGCATCCTCAAGTAAACAGTGCAGAATTCAGCAAACTTTTGTCGATGATGGGGAAGTGAAATATTTCCAACTACTTCAAATTTAAAAGGAATGCCAAAGTGAATAATATTATCTAAAAATAAGATAAAACTTCTTTCTAGTGAGTAGTGGAGGAAATTCTGTTTCAAAAGAAAGTGTTGAGGTTCACACAAAATTAAGTTTGTTTGGCATGGTTTCCCTGAATTTATGCCAAGCACATATTAAGATATGCTTTTCTCTTTTGGCAGTCTAAGATTGCATTAGGCAAGGTTTTCACATCTATAAAGTATTTCTGAATAATTTCTTCTGGTGGTGGCTTTATCATAAAGTATTTAAAAATATCCCAGTAGAAAGCCCCTAAATAGAAGCATTCCCAAAATAGAGGTGCAAAGGGTCATATGTTAATGGTATAATCTGACTAAGCTGAAAGAAACCCTACAGAGTAAAACAGCTTTGGATCAGATGTTGAGAATGAAGGAAAAATTTTGAGAATATTAGACAATTTGTCACTATTTCAGAAAAAGAATAAACTGAAATGCAGAGTTAGAAGACTTAGAGAACAACATTCAAACTCCACCTTACAGATGCTAAAAATATGTAATTTTTAAGTCACTTTTTGCTATTTCCATTTCATGAACTTATTTGCTTAAGGTGAAGTATGAATGTATATTTAAATTCTTTTAATAATAAAACTTCTAGCCCTAGAAGCCAAATGAACAATTTATATGAAGGTTTTAAAACCTTACTGTACTTTGAATATTATCCAGAACTTTTTCTTTCCCTTTTGACTTAAGTGTGCATATGACTCATTGCTGGGGAAATATTGAAAGCCAGCAATTTGAACTTCCTTGAAGATTTTGATTTAATACACTTGGCCCCACTAACAAAATGTTCTGAAACTAAAGATTATGAACAATTCTGTGCAACGTGAGTCTGAGAAATGTATTGTTCTAAAGCAGTGGTGATAAAACTATGGCATCCATGTTGCAGAAGGCAGGCACAGGCCTCTCTGCAATAATATCACAAATTAAGTGAGTTTTTTCTAAACTGAAACCTCAATATTCAGGTTTAATTGAAGTGTTGACACTTTGTGACTAAGTTGGTTTTGGGTTTCATTTGGGCACTCATTCTCTGAAAGTTTCGGCCTCACTGATCTAAACCTATCTCTAATTCCCAACCAGGTAAGGACTAAATTTGACAGTAAATGCTCAGAAATATTCATAAAAGTAATTTAACATTCTTCTATCTAACAATAGAATATGAATTCTATGCTGTGTTGTGGTGATTGTTGAGGACTTCTTAAACGTTATTCTTATTTTTAAACATTTTTTTGTGGTACTTGAGGTTGAACTCAGAATCTGACACTGAAGTGCACTCCTAGCCATTTTAATTTTGGTGTTATTGTTATTTTGAAACTAGTCCGTGCTAAGTTGGTAAGTTACCTAGACTGGATTCACATGTGTGATCTTCCTGCCTTAGCCTCCCAGAGTGCTGGGATTACATGTATGTACCACTGTGCCCAGTGTAAACATTATTCTGAAAAGGAAATGACTTTAGGAGTCCAGGAAAAGAAAACTAATTCTAGTTTATGTTAGTCAAAGTTAATTAGTAAATTTAGAAAGAAGGGGCTGTGTAAGCCATTAAATATTCAATTCATTTAATTATTTTTCAGTTTCAAAACATTACAACACTTTGTAACTATTATTCAATATTGATTCCTAGATACATCTGTTACAGACCATATATATGTGATTTGAATTCACCTAAAAATGTTAAGACTCTCTATTGCTCTACTATTGTGAAAGGTCCATATGCTGTCCTAAGATATGTGTATCTTTACTGATTGTGTGTATTATTCTATAAATATCATTTTTATCATGTTTATTGCCAGTGTTATTCAAATACTCTGTGTCTGTAGATATACTTTCAAGTTCTAGTATCAGTTATTATAATAAATGTTAAAATATCCAGCTTATGAATTCCTATTCTGCTATAGGAGTGTTCACAAATTAAAACTAATGATACAAATAAAAACAAATACAAATTCTGGGGAATAAAAGAACAACCCAAAATAATAGAAGGAACTTAGAGTGGAGTCCATAGATACTCAATGTGCACAGTGAGACTACAGCAGATTTGAAGAATTCTCATTGGAGACAAGTGACTTTTTTACAATTGCTGAAAATGAAATTTTAATGCACAATGAGACATTATAATTGTTATACAGGACAATCCACAAACTTGACTCTTTTCCAGAGGAAGACTCTGTGTCCATATTCCAAAGTTGTTTGTTGTACAGATATACATGAAAAGATAGGTTGAAATAATGTATGCCAGTGTATTTGTTTTAAGCTTGTATAGTAAAGCACAAAATGACCAGTGAAATTTAAATTTCAAGTCAACAATGGATTATTAACATATAATACTCCTCTGCAGTAATGGAGCTTATATTTATACTAAAAATTATTCATAGACTCTCTGAGTATCCTCTGATTTTATTTATCAAATATGGCTGTCATCATTGCTAGAAAATCTGAAAAAATATCAAAGACTCATGAAGAATTTCCTATCCAGAAGAAATTTCCCAATATTTATCACTTTTTGTATTCTTTTATTTTCTACAGGACAAACTTCATTTTTTACCTGCAAAAAATATACCAGGGTAAAAAGTTCTCTATCTCTCTGGAAAATAATTGGGAAAAATGTAGATAGATGAGAGAGAGGAAGAAAAACCCAAGCAGGAGACAGTCAGAGACAGAAATCCTAAATCTCTATGATAAACTCATAAAGTGCTCAAATACAGTTCGTATTCCATGCACAGGAGTAAAGCAAATTATCATATAAAAAATAGGTCACTAATCTCAGATTTGACCTCTTCCAATACAGTGAGGCAAAGTTTTAAATCTGGGTTTATCTAAAAAAGGAGCCTCCTAAAATAAAATCACAACCATCCTTCAAGTCTTTATAATAAACATATGAGTCTAGATAAAATATGAGATACAGAGTCTACAATATAATCTAGAAGCATTTCAAAAACTAAAAAAACTAAAACCAATGCAAAATTGTTTTTCTAATTCTCAAGGGAAAACAGACTCAAAATATTACAATATTAAATCATTTGAATATTATAATTAACACACAAGGATTTCAAATCATCAATAACCATCATCTTAGTGTCAAAGAAAAATATAATTCAAATAAATAAAAAGACAGGAAATGTCAAACAACAAAGTTGTAGAATTGGTAACTACACTTTCTGATTTAAAATATCAATAGATAGGGTTCTTAATAGAATTTAAATAACAAAAAATATTTAGGAACTTTAGGTAGTTCAATGAAATTATTCATTATGAAGGGCAGAAAGGAAAAGAAAAATGGAGAAAAAAGACAAAGACAAGATAAGTTGGAAAAAATGTCAAAAGGTCTTACATATATGGAATTGGAGCCTGGGGATTTAGAGTTTGGACATAGGATAAGTGCTCACAGATCCCAGTGAGAAGCCCAAGTGGACCAGAGATGTGTGGGGGTATGCAGCCAGGGCCCCATCCAGACACCATCAGCTTGGGCCCACAGGCTCGAGCAAAAGTCTGATCTAGAAAAGAGCTATGCAAGGGGGCAAGCAACAGCCAGAGGCCTGACCCACCCAGACACATTGGTATTGTGTGCAGACCCCAGCCAGAAGCCTACACCAGTGACTCAAGTGCACAGCCCCCAACCAAAGGCCCTCCTAGACAATTGCTACCCAAGGGGGTAGGCTCCAGCCAGAGACAACTCAGATGCCATCCCAAGGGTTCACAGACCACAGCCAGAACTCTGTTCAGATAACAGGGTAGCATAGGGATCCAGAAGACCACCATTCTGAACCCAGGATTTAGTGCAATGGTGAGAAGCAGAGAAAAAGCCTCTCTGTGGTTTGCTGAGCAAAAAGTTGCCTCAACAAAGGCACAGCAGGCTGCATCTGTTGAAATGAGAAGACAAGTAAACAAGTCTCAAAACAACAGAATTCCAGATCATGTAAGACAACCCCAAAAGGTAACAAGATGGAACAAACTTAATCATCTGGACTCCCTGAACTGGCTATGAAAGCGGATCTGGAGAAAATAAAATCAGAAATATTTTCTCAGATAAAAACAGAGATTGTGTCCATAGTGCAAGAAATGATTAATAAATCTAGAGCAGACACAGACAAAACAGAACAGCTAAGGACCGTGATGGAATTCCAGCATAGGGAACAGATAGAATCCACAAAACAGATGCAAACAGATATCCAGGAAATTAAAAACTCCTTTGATAATTTACGCAGCAGAATGAGCCAATGTGAGGACAGAATATCAGATTGAGTAGACAGGATTTCAATTAGTAACAAGAAAAATAAAAGTTTCTTAAAAAGAGTAAGGGGCCATGAGAAACCAGTCCAGCAGCTGCTAGACAATGCAAAGTAGAAAAACATAAGATTGATTAGAGTCAATGAAGAAACAGGAGAGAGTGCAAACAACATTAAAAAAAAAAAATCCTGTTTACAGAAGTAATGGCAGAAAACGTTCCAAGCAGGGGAAAAGAACTTGACATAAAGATAAGTGAGGCATATAAGACTCCAACTAACCATGATAAAAAAAAAAATCTACACATAGGCATATAATAGTTAACATTCCAGAAACCCAACAGAAGAAATTCTACAAGCAATTAGAGAAAGGAAACAAATCCCATACAAAGGAAAGCCCATCAGAATCACAGCAGACTTTTCAACACAAATCTTCAAGACAAGAGGAGCCTGGAGCGAAGTATTTCAAGCCCTAAAAGAAAACAACCTCCAACCCAGATTGATGAACCCTGCAAAACTATCTTTCAAAATTGATGGAGGAAAAAAAGACACTTTCATGACAGAGCACTTTAGGAACCTCATGAATAACAAACCAGCACTCAAAAAACTTTTAAATAATATGCTGGGAAAAGACAATGAGGATCACAACCCCAGGAAGTCCAGCAGAATGAATCCATCAGGCACAACAAGAAATTAAATGCAAAGGAGGAGGATGCAACAAAAAGAAAAAGTCATAACAAGTATAAGTCAATACATATCAATTATAACCATCAAAGTTAATGGTCACAACTCACCTATAAAAATAAATTGACTGGTAGAATGTGTCAAGCAGTAGGATTCAATGATATGCTGCATACAAGAAGCACAATTAATTAAAAAAGAAACTCAGAGTGGAAGTTGAAGGTTGGGAAATAATGCTTTATACAACAGGAACCTGAAAAAAAAAAATACAGAAGTGGCTATTCTCTTTCCAGACCAAATGTATTCAAACCAACACTAATTAAGAGAGACAAAGGAGGACACTACATCCTTGTAAAGGGAACAATCCAAGAGGAAGAAATGACAATCAAAAATACATGTGCACCAAACACTAGTGCACCCAACTATATAAAAAATACTAATGGAGATGAAAAATCTAATAAGCACTAATAAAATAGTGTTAGGGGACCTCAATATCAAACTGTCACAAATAGATAGATCAACTAGACAAAAAATAAACAATGAAATACTAGAACTCAATCAACTTCTTGAAGAAATTGATTTAATAGATGTTTACAGAATGTTGCACCTCACAAAATCAGAATAAACATTCTTTCTAGCTGCACATGGTTCGTTTGCCAAAATAGTCCACATACTAGCTCATAGAACATGTTTAAGTAAGTGCAAAGGAAAATAAGTTATTCCCTGTATATTATCAGATTATAGTGTGATGAAATTGGAGATCAATAGCAAAAGAAACCACAAGAATTTCATAAACACATGGAAAATGTACAACACAGTACTGAATGACAAATGGGTCACAGAGCAAATTAAAGAAGAAATCAGACAGTTTCTACAATTAAATGAGAATGACAATACAACATATTAGTATCTATATGAAATAATGAATGCAGTCTTATGAAGGAACTTCATAGCAGTGAATACTCACATTAGGAAAACAGATCAAGCTCAAATAAATAAGAAGATGCTGAAACTCAAGCTTCTAGAAAAAGAAGAGCAAGACAAATCCAAAGCTCGTACAAAGGAGGAAATTATAAATATCAATGCAGAAATCAATGCAATAGAGACTAGGAGAACAATACAAAAAATAAAGAGTTGGTTCTTCGAAAAAATAAACAAAATTAACAAACCCTTAACCAACCTTACCAAAAAAAGGGAAGAAAAGACTCAAATCCGTGCAACTAGGAATGAAAAGGGTGAAACTACAATGGACCCAGCAGAAATCCAGAGGATCATCAATACCTAGTTTGAGAGTCTATAGGCCAATAAGATGGAAAACACAAAAGAAATAGACAGATTCCTAGATATGTATGAATTACTAAAGTTGAATCAATAAGACCTAAAAATCCTGAACAACCCAATATCAATCAACAAAATTAAAAATGTATTTAGAAAGATACCAACTAAGAAAAGCCCAGGCCCTGATGGCTTCACTGCTGAATTCTACAAGTCATTTAGAGAAGAACTATTGCCACTACTGGTTAAACTATTCAATGAAATTGAAAGAGAAGGAAAACTCCCAAATTCATTCCTGGAATAAAGCATCACCTTGATCTTCAAAGAGCAGAAAAAGACCCAACCCTAAAAGAGAGCTACAGGCCAATATCACTAATGAACATAGATGGAACAATTCTCAACAAGATACTGGCAAACAGAATGCAGAATATTATCAAGAAGATCACACACCAGGACCAAATGAGACTAATCTCAGGGATGCACGGATGGTTCAACATATGCAAATCAATAACTGTAATACACTATATTAATAGAACCAAGGACAAAAACCATACAATCATCTCAATAGATGCAGAAAAAGCATTCAACAAAATCCAACACAAATTCAAGATAAAAATCCTACAGAAAACCTGAAGCAACAGTCTGTATCTCAACCTGAGAAAAGCCATCTATGAAAAACCAATAGCCAATATCATACTAAATGGTCAAAAATGGAAATCCTTCACACTAAAATCAGAAATAAGACAAGGATGTCCACTACCACCACTCCTGTTCAATATACTTTTGGAAACATTAGCCACAGCAATTGGACAAGGAAAAAAATAAAAGGGTTAAGGATTTGAAATGAAGAAGTAAAATTATCATTATTTGCCGATGACATGATACTCTATCCAGAAGACCCCAAGAACTCCACCAAAAGTCTTCCAGACTTAATAAACAAATTCAGTAGAGTAGCCAGATATAAGGTCAATACATAAAAATCAATAGCTTTTCTGTACCTGAACAACAGACTCAATGCAAGAGGAACTGGAGAAACAACTGCTTTCACAATAGCATCCAAAAAATGAAATACCTAGGAATCAAACTAACAAAATAAATCAAATATTTCTATTCTGGAAACTACAGCACTGTGAAAAAAAGAGATAGAAGAGGATATCAGAAAATGAAAAGACATCCCTTGGTCTTGGTTAGGAAGAACTAATGTAGTGAAAATGGCCATACTTTCAAAGCGGCAAAGTAGATTCAATGCAATCCCAATTGAAATTCTAAAAGCGTACTTCACAAACCTTGAGAAAACCATCCAAAAATTCATTTGGAACAAGAAGAGACCTAGAAGAGCAGAAGAAATTCTAGGCAACAAAGACAAGTTAGGCAGCATCACAATCCCCAATTTGAAGCTATATTTGAAGCTACTGTGATAATAACAGCACAGTGTTGGCAAAAAAAACATACCCAAGGATCAGTGGAACAGATTATAAGATGCAGAAACAACTCGAGACACTCTCAGCCACCTCATCTTTAACAAAGGACCCAAGTACCCTCACTGGAGGAATGATAGCCTCTTTGATAAATGGTGCTGGAAAAATTGGGTTTCAACTTGCCAAAGATTAAAACTAGAAATATATCTCTCAACATGCACTAAACTAAAATCAAAATGGATTAAATATATAAATATTAAAACAGAAACACTAAACTGGCTGGACGTGAGGTTAGGTAGAACTCTGGAAGACACTGGCATAGGAAAAGATTTCATGAGCAAAACCTCAGCTGCACATAAGCTATCATGGGATCTCTTCTTATTAAACAGCTTCTGCAAAGCAAGAGAAACCACCAACAGAGTGAAGAAATGACACACAATGTGGGAAAAAATTTTTACCAGCTGTTCTTCAGACAAAGGTCTACTACCTAGAATATATAAAGAACTTTAAAAAAATCAGACCTTGTAAAGTTAAAGACCCATTCCAAAAATGGGCATCTGAAATTAACAAATATTTCTCAGACAAAGAAGTAGAAACAGCAAATAATCATATGAAAAAATGTTCAACATCACTGGTCATTTGAGAGATGCAAATGAAAACAACACTGAGATTTCACCTCACCTCAGAAAGAATGGCTGCTATCATGAAATCAACCAATAACAAATGCTGGTGGCATTGTGGGGAAAAGCATCCCTGCTCCACTGCTGGTGGGAGTGTAGACTGGTGCAACCACTGTGGAAATAAATACAGAGATACGTGAAAGAACTAGGATTAGAGGTCCCATTTAACCTAGCTATTTCTCTACTGTGTATCTTCTCAAAACAATTAAAAGAATCATGCCAGAGTTGTGTATATGTACCCATATTCATAGCAGTACAGTTTATTATAGCTAAAACGTGGAAACAACCAAACTCCCCGTCAACTGGATACTGGATAAATAAAATGTGTGTGTTTTTTTTATAAAATGGAGTACTTCTCAGCCATAAAGAATGAGAAATTAAGACATTTATAGCTAAATGAATGCTCTTAAGTAAAATAAGTAGGGCACACATGTGTAAATACTGAATTGTTTTTCTAGTGTGAGAAACTGAAAGTGTAAATAAGTATCAAAAGCATAATAGATAATGTGAAATAGGAAGCAAGGGTCCAAATGGGAAAAGAAAGTGGGAGGGATTAGGGAAAAGAAAGGGAATGGAATAAATATGAGGAAATGAAAACAAAGTCTTTATATAGAGAGTGGGGTGGAGGGGTTGAAGGTAGGGCAGGGGAATGGGGAATAAATGAGAACCAAGACAGATTATGTAATGGTACAAATTTCCAATGATGAATGTCATTATATTGTATACCTAAAATGTACCAATAAAATTAATAAACAAAGAGTTGGCTATAATAGGATATGAAGAAGAATCGTTGAAAATATTTCTACACAAGTGAAACATGAATTCAGACTAGGTTCATTAAGAATAAATTCAAAATGTGCCAAACAGATATTTTATCAGGATATTGTTGAAAATAAAAGATTGTTAGAAGTTAAAAATTGGAGAACTGAAACTAGGAGAATCTGGAACCTTTGAAAAAAATTAAAAATTGTAAATATTTGGGTGAATAAAAAATACAACTTGTCTCTTAAGTGTTTAAAAGTATATGAGTTAATTTAACATAACATAAAAAGACAAGAACTCTAGTATTGGAATGTGTGAATTTAGCTGTGTTATTTAAAAAGCTTTGAGGTTGTTATCTTCTTACAAGAAAAATCTGTATGGACTGAAAATTGATACATTCTTCAGATCATCAGAGAAATTCGATTGTTGGATAAACTTTCACCATGAAATCTAGAGATGCAAGTTGATTCAGAGATATATAGGTGAAGTTTGCTAGCCTAGAGTAGAAGCCACTCAAGCACTAAGCTGATAGGAATACTTAAATAGAAATTTTGATGAACTCTTGGAGGCTGATTGTGGACTAGCTGTCAGTGCAAAATTTCCAGAAACTTCAGTCTTGGGTGAACTTTGTGAGGTTACTTTCCATCTTGAATTAGTGTTCTCATGTTGAAAACCTCATCCTGTGGAAGGAGGAGGAGAAATATCTCATGCAGAAGAATTCCAAATAATGTAAATATGTACATACTCCAGTTGAAAAGAGGTAGTGTTTCTCTGAATGGACACACTTTACTGGCATTTGTTTTAATATGGTCTCTATTACTAAAAATTGCCTATGCTCTCGAGAACAGTATGAATTTCTCCAGTTAGGACTAAAAGTCAAATAAAATAATAATTTGGTTTATAATGTTATAATGTGCTTTAATATTTGATAGATTTCTAAATCTAATTTCTCTAAAAATACTGAAAGGAAAATGTAGGTTTTCTAATTACAATTAAGGATCTATATCTTCTTTCAGTTATTTTTTCAGTCTCTTCTTTATAAATTTTAAAACTATGCTATTGTTTGTTTAGATTTTTTGTATCTCTTTGATATCCTGAAGCTTTAATATAATAAATATTCCTTAAATAAATATTCAATGTAATAAATATTCCTTTAATTGCTGGCAACATTATCTTCAAATCTATACTGTTTAGTATTTATGTAGCCCACTAGAGACTTCTTATGATCTATTCTGCCTAGAATGTGTGTTTTTAATAATTTATTTTAGTAAAGAGAAAATCCACAGAAAAAAATATTTATAAGCTATATATCTTGATATAGACTATTATCTATAATATATAGACATCTCCGAAAACTCATAGCAAAAAAGGATCAATGCAAAAATCCTATTAATCATTAAAGATGTTATGCTTTTCAGCTCTGCAGTTTATATATATTTTTTGAAAATCTATTATGTCTTGCACTATAGTTTCTTGAGATATTTCTTCTGCCTTGTTATGATTTAGCTTTAAAATGACCCCCCCCAAAATTTGTATGTTTAAAAGTGAGGCATTTGGAAGGTGACTACAGCTGAGGTACTATACAGATCCATGGATTATTCCATGAGTGAGTTCATAGCTGAATGTTCTACAAGGAGGTAGGGCTTGGATGGAGAAGGTGGGTCACTGAGGACATAACCTGGAGGAACATATTCTTACCCTGCCTCCTTGTTCTCTCTCTCTGTTTCCCGCTGTCACACATGATTAGCTTTCCTCTGCCATTCCCTTTCACCAAGACAGTTCTGCCTTGCAGACTGTCAACCATGGACTGAACCTTCTGAAACTATGAGGCAAAATAAACCTCTCCTCCTTTAAATTTCAGGTAATGGGTATTTTCTCCCAGTGATACACAAGTGACTAATATAAGCAGCAATTAGCATTTGTCCCTCTGTAAAATTTAATTCATATTAAATTCTATGGTTTTATAGATATGTGATGATTTAAAATTGGGAAATTTTTCTTGTTTATAATTGCAGAATGACAAAAAAAGTCAAGTGGGAAACCAATTAATTTTGAATCGTTGGAAAATAATTCAGATACAATACTTTCAAGAATTGTGTGAATTGAAAATTGTATCAGAACATTAGGTGTTGTAAATATGCATTTTAAGCCTTTTGATTATTATCACATACAATTTATATTAACATATCTGAACATACAAAATGCATAAACTGAATTTTAAATAATTCTTTTTCCTTTTCATTGAGATATAGTATAATTTAAAGCACATTCAGAGGTAAATTGGAGGGTTTTAAGTATGCAAAGATTTTCCTTTAATTAAATGCTAGGATTATTTTATTCAAAGTTTAAATTCAATATGATCCACCTAGTCCCCTTCTAGCTATCTTCCCCAAAGAGCTAAAGGCATTATACCACAGTGATGCATGCATACCAATGTTACTACTACCGCATTTCATGATCGCTAAATCCTTGAAGCAGTCTGGATAACTATCAGCAAACGAATGAAGAAAATGTGGTATCTATACATAGTGAAGTACTACTCAGCTGTAAAGGTGCATCTGGAAGATATAACGTTGAGTGAAATAAATCTCACACATAAGTTTAAATATCATATGGTATTTCTCATTTGAGTCAGACAAAGTACAAAAAAAAATAACAAAGAATGGATAGAAGGAAACAAAGGGATAGACCCCTTGCCAATGGGAAGGAGTTCATCAGAACAAGGGTGAGGGAAGATGAAGGGGGAAAGGAGGTAACATGAAGATATAGAATGTACAAGAACCTAATATCTTCAAGGAATATAAACATTAAATATCACAAACCTGAGTGAAGAATAATAAGAATGAAAATGGGGAAAGAAGATTTAGTGGCAAAAGGAGGGAGATGGATAAGATGGAGATTAAAATATAAACTAGTTGGGCCGGGGATTTAGCTCAGTGGTTTCGCCGCCTGGAAGCGCAAGGACCCAAGTTCGATCCCTGGTACCAAAAAAAAAAAAATAAATAAATAAATATATATATATATATAAATAAATATATATAAATAAATATACACATAAATATATATATATATATGAACTAGTTGTGGTATTTAGATTTACCCATTTCCCAAGATTAATGTAAACTTCGTGTACTGCAAATATGTACTGAAAAAAGAAAATTGATAACTGTAAATATTGATGTAGATTAAAATTTATATTTCCATTTTGTCATTTAATGTATAAATGTTAATGAAAATAATAATATATTAAAATTATACCTAATATGACTTGCTCTAATTTATGAAAAAGTAATTTCCATACTCTAAATATTCTAAACTTTTTTGGAAATCAATTTTAATAGACTTATTAAAAATGACTAAAATTTCAAATACTACAAGTGTTAAGATATTTCAAATGCTATGCAATGTTTTTCATCTTTATTTCACAAAAATATAACAAAATTTCTGGTTTTTCTGGTTAAATTATTATGTAAAATTAATTTTTTAAATTTAGATTTGAGTTTTAAATGTTTATTTATGAATCGGGTGTTTTGAAGAGAAAAATAAAATGTTATGGTAAAGCAAATTTTCTAATGACCAATCATAATTTAAAATGTTTAAAAGCCAATTCAATCACTTAAAATAGAGATAAGGCAATTATGACTGTTGTGCCAAATTTGACTAATTTCCAGCACAGATTGTGGCATTTTTGATAAATTTGTTAATGCAAAATTAATATTATGTCATCATTGATTGGGTATAGGGTGTGTGAGGGATACAGGTATCTGAATCTATAATGATGCCCACCTGAATGCCCTTTAGCACTGGACGTGTAGAAGGACTAATACCTGAGGGGGAAATCAACAAAACGGCAGAATTATGAGGGAGAACCAGCTAAGAACCCATTACAACTTACAGCCCTGTTTATTAGGCAATTGTAGATCTGAAAATTTGGTAAGCAAAAGCATATTTTAGAACCTATATCCTGGTAACCAACTCATTGGTATAAAAGTATCTCATGGGAAGTTGTGTGATAGAGAAGACAACCAAAGAGAAAATAATAAGGAACACCAGATACAGTCCCCAAAAGGAAGACAGAGAAGGATTTGGAGACAGACCAGAGAAGACACCAATGCCATGAAAGCCAAAGGAAACATTTTAGTGAAAAAATTTCCCATTGTAAAAGTAAGAGGAAATTAAGAAAGACCATTGAATTTGTAAAGATTATTTTTAAATGTGACAAATACAGACAGCTGTAATATGTCTTACTATCCAGAGACTTATTCTTTTTGATTCAGAAAAATTGTTTCCTCATTTTTTAAATTTGTGCAAATTATTAATTTACTACATAGAAATACTACTTACAGCAATAACTTGTCTGTGTTGAATGTTATTTAAAGGCTCACTGTTCATTATATGAAAATTTATTTCCTGTCTTTGTCTCATGGACTCATTTCTTGAGAGTGGAGACTTTTTTGAGGGGAAGGTGAGACATTCAAAATATATTTTTGTATTACCTGTACTTTGATGGTTGTTATGTTTTATTTGACTATGAGTGATATAATATGCATCATATGCTTGAATGTTAATACTATCAAACACTATAATAGCTCACCAGAATGCATTGAGCACCAGAATAACCAGATTTGATGGTAGTTTTTACTTCCAGAGCATGTGCCAGATTCTGCTTATCTTTTCCAACCATATTCCCAAAGGTACAGCCAGACTAGATAATAATGGGATAGGTGTTGTCATGGTAATTAAGGGAGAAGGCTGGACCACTTCACATTTGCTAATGTTGTTTTCTCAGAGCTGTGCTTGTGAGGATATGTTAAATATTCTGAGCATCTCCCAGTTTGATTAAGTCTGCCTTATATCAGTGACCTGAAGTGGTCTGCAGTTATAGAGTGGGTATCTTGAAATTCTTGGCAACTTTACCTATGAAGACATTATTATATCAGTGTGGGAGTAATATTAAGGGAATAGATTGATAGAAAGGATTAGTGCAATGCTTCAGAAAAGGAGAAAACAAATATGGAAGACTGTGAAAATGTAGTTTTGCTTTGTGCGTTACACTATAAGACATAGCAAATAAATTTTCAAATTCAGATATCTCATTTTACAATTTTAGACTATTTTGATCTTCACATGATTCAGATGCTTGTTAAATCCCAACATTTTTTCATACATATTCTCTACATTTCTTCTATTTCCTTTAACATGGTAACTACAAATGTTTTGTTTTGAAGTTCTTCTGTGGTAATTACAGAATCTTGACAGTCTGTGGAACTGCATCTACTTTTTACTTCTATATCCATTATCTACCATATTCATTTGCTTATTTGTATGTTTTTTCTGGGAAGATTTGTGTAAAAGACACAATTGGAAGTCCATATGAAATGTTCTGCCAGTAGTGGTCATCTTTACCCTCCCATTTGCATCCCAACAGAAACTGATCTGGTTCACAACTTGCCTGGGATTTTCCTGTGATTTACCCTACCTCTTGGTTTTCTCTGTTTTGGGAATGGACATCATTCTGCTCTGTTCTTGACTGTGAGTCATGATAATCTCATTTTCACCTATAAAAGCATGAGGAGAGTTTATTCCTGTTTGGAAAAGTAATTCATTTAATTCTATTTTAGATTGCCAAAAATACTTTTTTGTAATCCACTTGTGTTTTGTAATTGTTGCCATGGGAACACTAAACTTATTCAATTTACAATATGCTTCTCAAAAATGTAAATTTGAACCATCACTTAAAAGCTTATCCAAGGTGTTATCCTAGATCTAAGATAGATAGATAGATACAAGATAGATAAACACTATCTTGTGAGACTAGTGTCCTTTAAACTTTGTACTTTATATTTACAGAAAAATTACTAATAAATAATAATGTAACACTAACAGCTAGAAAATGTCATTCTAGGATCCAATGGGTAAAAGTAGGCGTCACTGTTTTTACCATTACCTCCATTTTCCTCCTTTAGAAAATTTTTTGGCTTGAATGACAGATTGACAGATTCTAGTTGGCTGAGTGGTGGTGATGGTGCTGGTATTACTGAGGGGCAGTTCATCAGAATTTAGTAAAGTATATGCTTAGCTAAACCCAAGGAATGGTTTTTACTAGTACATACATTATTTGTTCTTCTTATTCATGAACCATCTGGCAAAGGAAATGATTACTAGACTAGTAGGTGTGGTTTGTTGCATTTACTTTGAGAAAATAAGGTTATTGTTGTACAACAGAGACCATATCTCACATTCATAGGATTCACTGAGGCATTTGAGGAAGCATAGTCTAACCAATGTGCAATGACTGAAGGGTCAGGCCTCTCATGGAATAGATATCTGGATTACTTAACCAGGAAAAGAACGTAGTTATCAAAGGACTTAGATTTAGTGGGAAAGGCAGAGATGACAAAAATAGATGAGGATCTTGGAAGCTACTTTATCTTACACTAGTCATTATAATTTAGGCATTTCCTTGAAAATTTTTCTGGAGAATAGACAAGATTATCTAGTATATGAGAGAATATACACATTAGAAATTGTGGACTTAAGATCATATCATCTCAGCATTAAATGAATATAGGTGGTAAAGCTACCTAAATAAAATAGATGTATTTCTTTGCTGTGGACTTTATTCTGGATAAAAGAGTTTGTTCAGCCAATGTACAAAGATAGCTGTACCTGCTGGAGGGTTATCATCCTAAGAATCGATCCTCATCCATGGAATTGGTAAAGAAAATTGCTCCCCCCACCCCAAGCCTTTTGTTAAAGTAATCCTTCCATGTTCTGTATTGCTTCCCTCACCCCCAGGGAAGATTGCATTCTACTTGTTCCGAATGCAATATGCTAGTGAGAGTTTTTTATTGGCTTCTTTCCCTTCTCTGTCTTATATTTTTACTCATTTACTATCATTTTTTTGGATCAGCTACCAAATTACTTGAACTAAAGCATTTTTATCAGGATCTACTCCTATATGTTCTGTTCCAAAATAATGCAAGTGGCTGTTACATATTAAATTGTCAAAGAAATGGTTTACATATATTTTTAAGATACTATCAAAATTATAATAGAATTGGTAATGTTAATAAAATTCTAAGTAAAATGAAGACTAAGCACATAGGTAGAAAGAAGTTTAGAGATACATAGACCTTCTGAAGAAAAATAAGCAAATGTTATGATTTATATCTAAATGTCCCCCCCGCAACACTGTGTACTCATAGAGGGAGCTTGTGAGGCATGATGGAAACATAGCAGAGCGATAGTTAAAGGTGACATTCGGATGCAGATCTGGTCCGAAGAGACAGGTCACTTTGGGCTTGAACTGGAAGGGTCTCTCTAACTTTCCAGATGGAGTCTCCCTTCTCTTTCTGCTTTTTGACCACCATGACCCGAAAGGCTTTTCTCCACCCAGCCCCTTCCCTCATGCCTTCTCGCCTTGGAGCCAGCCAGTGAAGGTGTAAAAACGTGAGCTAAGCCAAATCTCTCCTCTTTTAAGTTTCTGTTGAGGAGTATTTTGTCTCATCAATGAGGAAAATGACTGACAGGAAAATATCTGAAAAAAAGTAATTTACCAAACAGAAAACTTAAATCACCAGGGTCACATACAGAAAGGTTTCTAGGCACATAATGTGATCATAGTAATGTGAATTAAACCAGAAAAAGATATCCTTTAAAATAGGCCACATCAGCAAAAATTAAGATTTCTATCAATTCTGCTTGTAGTCTGGAGTGTGATGATATTGTGTAGAAAGGTAAAACCATTTATAGCGGTTTGACAATCACAACTAAATTGAAAATGTATACTCAGTCATGCATCCTGGAATTTTTTTTTTTTTTTTCCGGTACCAGGGATCGAACTCAGGACCTTGCGCTAGTGAGCGAGACGTGTTGCTACTGAGCTAAATCTCCATACCTGGAATAATTCTGACATTTGTTCCCATATAAGAATATAGCAGGGTCATTGCTTATAACATTATTTTTAATATTGGAAAATTCTTAGTATCCTAAATTATCATCCAAAGGAAAAATGGGTAACTAAGGATATATTTATCCAATTAAATGGTAACTGCTACAAGCATTAACATGGAAAGTATTCAGGAATCTAAAATTGAGTTTAAAAAAAGGAATATGAAGTATATAAATACAACATGATGTTAATTCAATAAAATTGGTTATTTGAAGAATTATACTTATTGGTGAGGGATACATTTAGACAGAATGTAAATCATCATAGGAACACTAAATACACAAATATGAATCTGCATAACTTTTACATCTGAAAAGGAAGGGATTAGAATTATGAAAGGATATACAAATATATGAACAATATTTTAAATATTTTACTTATTTACATAGTTGTTACATAGATATATGAATGAATGTTTATTGTTATTTTTAAAGCATTATCATTTACAGTAATTCCAAGTATATTAAACTTAAAAGAAAATGTCTCTTCTTTAGTTTTAACGAAATAAATTTTACAGAAAGAAGTCCAGAATCATTATAGGTATTTCTTTTTTCTTTGTAAAAAATTTGCAGGACAAGATGTATCAGTATCAAATAAGCCTAAAAAACTTGATGCCTAGCTGAAGATTTACTCACTACTAGATTCAACTTGTGACAAAATACAAAGTGATTATGACATTTTTTGGCTATCTGCACCCTCACTTTAATTTTTTCAAAATAAGTATAATGTTACATAATTATGCCTTTTCAAATTTAATATAAATACGTGAAATATAAAAGTTACTTTATGATATTCCATTAAAATTTTGCTCTTATTGCTTGAATACATTCCTCAGTCACAGAAAATAACCCGAATTAAGACGCTTAGAATTTTAATTTAGAAATAACATCTTTACATTTTTGAACAAAATCCAAACCATCATCTTATTTTTCTCCCTTGAATAATATAACAATGCAGATTTTAAAGAAAATTTCACTCACAGATTTATGGTTCTAGTAGTTTAATGTCCTTTCCATGGAGAGGTAATTCAAGACTGTTCTTTAAAATAATCTCTCTAAAAATAGTTCTTTGAAAATAATCATGTATATACATGAAAAATAGCTACATTGACATAGGCTGTATCCCCCTAGTTGTACAAGTTTGCAGTAGAGAATTGCTAATTATAAGTATAATGTTGGGCAATAGTTCTCTAGAACTTTCAAATGCTACATAAGTAAATTTTTTTCCTACTGAATAGCAACTCTCCGTCCACCCTCACCTTTGGCAATGAGCATTTTACTTTCCGCCTCGATAAATCTGACTAACTTGGATAACTACATAAGTGCAAATGTAGCATTTGTTCTTCTGTAACTGAGATTATTATTGTTGTTGTTGTTGTTGTCGGTGTTGTTTTTGTTATCGTTATTATTATTATTATTATCTATAACTGTTAGTCTCTTTCATAAGGTCTTGGGACAAGAAACAAGTCACACATTCTCTTAACATCTCCAAATTCTATCATTCTGTGTTGATGACACTTATTTTTGGTCAAAGCCTCAGGTGGAAAAACACAGATGTAAACTCTAAGGATGAGTGTAAGACTTTATTTCATCTCCTTGATTCTGCAGTGAATATTTCAAGGAACTTCTGGCATTAGTTACTTCTGCAAGAAATGCTTTATTTCTAATTTTTATTCTTTACTTTTATGGAGTAGTTTTAGCCAGTACTGGCACTCCTAAGACAAGTTTTCCTTCTTCCTTTACATACTTCTTTAATTTTCTAAGTCACTAAAAGTTTTACTCATTTATTGAAATAGATGCCAACCCAACCCTTAGCACATAAAAAATGAGGAGAAATTTGATGTAAATCTGATTAAAATTCTTTTCAAGTCATTCTTCTCTTCTACTTTGCTTGCCTCGAGGCTCCAAATCGACATTATAAATTAAGTACAATATTATCTAATTATAAGATGTTAATAGACACCACTGATGATTTCAAAGAAAATGAGAAGTAATTGAAGATATATTCATACACATTAATTTTCTATAATCTTAATCCCCCTTCAAGCCTTTTACAGGCCAAAAAAAGTTTAATTACATTCATAGTAATAAATTATAAGACAGTTTTTTCCACAAATAAATAAATAGCATAGCAATTGCTCCAGGATTGTGTTTATGGGCATAATCATCGTGAACAGATATCTTCAGGATGCTAGTCATTTATTACATATGATATAATAATTAAAACACCAAAGTACCACAGCTTATTTCTGTATCACTATTTTTATTAATTTGTCTCCACTTTCATAACCCCCAAACTTTTAAATTCTTATCCTTAATATTACAGCATAATCTTTGAAGCATATTTCTCTAATAATTTATACTTCTACTGGGTAACAGGAGGATCATTTTATCACTTTTTAAATAATTCACTTTTTATTTTTATTGACTTTGTAATACATTTTGGTGTATATACTTAAGGTATACAAGATGGTATCATGCAATACACATAAATAGAAAAATTCTTACTATATTTAAGCAGATAAATATACCCAATATCCCTCACAATTGCATTGTGTTTGTGTTTGTGTGTGTGTGTGTGTGTGTGTGTGTGTGTGTAGAATAATTAAAATTTATTTACTTATTTAGCAAACATACTCTTATGGGGATAACATCTTTGAAAACATATCAATAAAGTTATATCTTTAAACCTTGCAAATAGTACTGTAAAAAGGAATATAAAATAGTAGTAAGAGTAATGAATTATTTGCATATTTTGATCTTTCTGAAAATTAATGTAAATATTTTGTTTAAAAAATGATAATTTCATTTCTAAGGGGAGAACTAATAGGTGAGAAAATATAAGAAATAAAAAAGGGAGAATAAGAAGAAATTTCACATCAAATTAAAATACTTTAATTAGATATTAAAAAGATCACACTAGTGCAAAAGACTAATACAAGAAATGGATCTTACAATGTACATTTGTAGAAGAAAACATATAATCAACAATTAAAGAATGAAAGTTCCTCACCCTCAGTAAAAGCATCAAATATTTGGTAGAATAGAAATAAAATTAAGTTTGATTTTGCAGAAATGCTGTATCAAATTAAATACTAGTTGGATTAAATAATAATTGTGTATAGTTAAGTCATTGCAGTTTTAGAAAACAGAATAATAGTTATTGAAGGGATGGTGGAATATTTCAATAAAACTGCAGTTAATCACTAGGATTACCTCTATATTTGACTCAGTGGGAATCTTAAACATTATTTTATCAAAATAACAAGCAATGAAACAATGCAACATAGAACATAGAAAATATAAAATTTGAGATTCAAAAGTTTGATAATCCTAATTATGAAATCATTTTATATGAATCAAGATAAAAGTCATAGAAGTTTCATGTAAATTAAGTTGATAATGAATAATTTACTTTAAACCTCAAAAGGCTAGTAGGTATTTTTGTATTATCAATAGTAAACAAACAGTTGATAAAGCATATGATATAGTATAAACAATGTTTTGATTTGGAAAAATATTTTTTAAATAATATTTAAATACTAAATTTCTGAAAATTAAAAAATAATATATTCACATCTTAGTCATATATCCAAAGTATTAGACAAGATAATCATCAGTATATCACCCTCTAAATGGTCACTTACTACCATAATCATAGATTTTTCTACAATTTTCTATTCCATGATATTCACAAATGACATAGTAGTGTATAAAAATTAATCGGTTGAAATAACCTAAAAAAAAGGGACAATCCAGTAATTTATTGTACATTCATCTGATGGCATGCACTATGTAAATAAAATCTAAGTTTTTACATAATACAAATGGCATGAGAAAACAATTGTATTTTTAAAAGTGATACACCTTGAATAGAAAATGATATTAAAGTTTTAACTCTAAAAGTATGTTTGTGTTTCTAGAAGAGGAACCAGGAAAATATTATATAACTATGCCTACAAGTATTGATTTTAATGTATTTCAGCCAACATAATTTTTCATAATAAAGAAATTGTACATAGATAATTGAAGTCCTCTTATAAAGGCAGTTGCAAAAGTTAAATGCAGCAGCAAGACCCAACCCAAGTTGGCAGTCAGTAGTCAGGAAGTAAGCAAATTTCCCTGTCAAGACAGGGCCATGAAGCTAAATCAGGTACAGTCAGTAAAAAGGGAAATCAAGAAAATGGAAATTGAATCACAGCCATCAATCAAAAATCAAACTGTGAGCAGAACATAAAGAATGCACTCGATCCAAGCAAGTGAACTGACTCCTGACTCTGTTTTTCATTTAAACAGAAAGCTTTTTTTAAAAAAAATAAGTTGGAAGAAGAAACAGGAAAATCAAAGTAAGGATACAATTAAGGCATCTGACTTTGAATTATGTTTCATTTATTAAGAAATTAGACATTTTAATAATTGTAATTTTGAAAACTATTACAGGTTTTTCAACTAAAATGCAAAAAAATATGTGCTTAATCAGTCTGTATGGAAAGTACATGTACACTAAAAAAACCTAAAATAATTAAAATATAGAAATTTATAGCACCACTTTGAAATTTTGCAGTGTTTTATGTATTCTTTCCACAATCTGTATTGACATTTCTGTTATTTCTAAATTCATTTATTGTTGAGCAACTGGATATCTCTATATTTCTTTTCAATCTTTTACAATGTTTGTCTATAAGATATAGGAGATATTTTAGCCTTAATAACCATGACTGGGAATACACTTCCAAATAATTTATACTTCTATAATTGTTTCTGGGTCTACCATATTTTTAAAATTTTAACTAAGTCATATACATTTATAATAGCAAAAATATATATTTTCTTCACTCTCTCACAGAATTATATATATATATTATAATATACTTTTACATACACTATTTGTAAGATGTATTATATATGTAATATATTATATATGCAATATAATATATATAATATACTTACATATCACATATTTAATATATCTACACTATATATGCATTATATATAAGCTATATTATATAGAATATATTATATAGTACAAAACATAATTATATTATTTCATCAGGAGTAGTGATACACATTTCCATCACTCTGGATGGCTGAGGTAGGGGATCACAAGGTCGAGCCAGCCTTGATAACATAATAGGACTCTGTCCCAAATTAAAAATAAGAAAGAAAGAGCTGAGGATATAATGCGATGCAAAGGCCCTGGTTTTAATCTCCAATACAGCAATGCAAGCTTATTAATTCAAAGTAGACAATATGATTTTGGATACATTTAGATTGTAAATTGATTGACATAATAAAGACAAGAAATACATCCACCACCTCACATACTTAGTGTATTGTGTGGGTATGGTAAGATCTAGTCCTGAGCAAACTTCAAGTATACAGTACAGCGTTATTGACTATAGTAATCATTATATATATTGGGTCTTCAGAACATACTCATCATGTAACTTGAAGTTTGTAGCATTTAACCAATATTTCTCCATTCCTCCATCCCTCAACCACTGGTAGCCATTATTCTAATCTCTGCTCTTATGAATTTATATTTAAAATGAAGTTAACATACAAAATATATAAGGAATTTATACAACTTAATAGTAAAATTAAAATAAACTAATTACAATAAGAACGAATTTTAAAAGGGTAGGAGCATTCACAATATGGTTTTAAAAGGTTAATGCAATATTACAGCATTATTTTTGGACTAAGATTTTTCACTGTAGTTTTCAAAAATTATATAATTTTTTCCTGTTAATAGAATTTTTGAACATAGAGGATTTCAACTGAACATTTCTTTCAAGTTAAGTGAAGTTGTCTTCTGCATAACTAATTTTCTTAATTGTCAGATATTGTGCCAAACCAATAGGCACAAGAGATACAATGTGCAGCTTGATATTCATTCTCATGGAACTTATCTTCTAATAATATTAATCATAATGGCAACATACAACATCTAGTGAAGTATTAAATTGGCCTAAATATTGTACTTCTATTACTCAATTTATTTTGAAAAGTAATTCTCAGAAACAATGTTTATTTCTCACTTTTCTGATGAAGGTTGTGGCATAGGTAGATTAAATGAATTGCTGAATGTCATATTGCATGAAAGGAAAGAAAATGAAGCCAAACATTAATTAGCAAGAAAAGGATGAATGTGTCTCTCTTAATAAGGTCTTATAATATCACTTATGAAAGAATGATCAGAAGAACGCTATGGAAGAAAATATAAGGGGAAATAATCATGTGGTCTTTGAAGGTTGACATATAAGGACTTGTAATCTGAAATCAAATGCAACAGAAGATACATTAATAGCATGAGTGGAGGGAAGATGAGATGCCTGGTGAAATCTATGACCTAGGAAAAACAATAGCAGCAACAAAATGTAGATGCCCTGCTTTTATATAATATATATTTTCAAGTAGGTTATCCATCGACATACACTTTTAAAATAGTTTTCCTTCATAGGCTTAGTCCTCCAAATCATTACAGAGTTGAAACACCAAATTAGATTCAGAGGTTAGGGAAAGTTAGTTATAGGAATAAGTAATAAGCAAAGAATTGTTAGCAGACTTACTTTTTACTAGCCTTTAAGACTTTGGAAATAAAATTTGGAATATTTTTAATGATTTGCTATTAACTTTTAAATTCAGAACTTGACAATTCTGAATTTCTTACATTGAATAACTATTTTCTTAACTTTCATTTTTTCTCTCAAAAAATGAAAGATATTAAAGATAAAGCTCCATAACAATGTAGTGTTTTCAAAACTTTTATTTGCAAACCTCTAGAGAACAAAGTGAAGAGAATTATTTAAAGCTCTCAGCTTATTATTATTTGTTACTGTTTCACACTTCTGAAACATACATTTAATATCAACCTTGTATTTATTTCTTATATTTTTAACTTCTTTTCTTGAGATATAATTTCCATTTTATACAAAGCTGACTGAAATTGTCTAATTCAGGGGCTTAAAATATTACAGAAGTGCAGCTATCACCATAATTTTAGAACATTTTATAACTTCAAAAGATACACCTTTGAAGATATCATGTCTTTAGTTATGATCTCCTGTCCTTCCATGCCCCACTCAAACAACCACTAATAGGTTAAGCTGTTTTGGGCTTTTTGCCTCTGCATATTTCACTGTTCTGGATTTCCTTATGAAAGCCATGATATGATGTAATTAGCTTCTTTCACTTAGCATTTTGCTTTCAATATGCATCCATTTTAGAACATACATCAGTATTTCATCCCTGTTTCATAACCAATAATCAGTAGTCTTCAATGTGTGTATACTACATTTGCTTATTCATTTGTCCACTGATAGTGATTTGAGTTTTATCCATCTTCAGGCAAATATGATGATTAATAGTCTTATAGTCATTCATGTATCAGTTTATGTGTGGGCATAATTATCATTTTACTTAGATATATAATAGTAGGAACATATAGTCACATGGATGATAACTATGTTTAGTAGTCAAAGGAACTGACAACATATTTTCTAAAATTGATGCATTGTTTTCATTCTTATTCAGTATATGAGGGCTCCTTATCCTCACCAATACTTTTGGTTTTCTTTGTTGATTCTTTTCCTCTTAGTGTTTGTAAAGTGTTATCTTAGTATGAGTTTGATTTTTTTTCAAGATGAGTAATGAATGTTCAACATCATTTCATAAACATTTTGATAATTTTGACCTCTTCCCTGGAGAAGTGTTTATTCAAATCTGTTTTCTATTTTTTTTCCTTCTATTACTTAGCTGAAAGATATCTTTATATATTCTTTTGTTACTTTGTTCCTATATATTTTATTATTTTGGTGAAATTATTGACTTACTTTTGTGTTCAGCTTCTTATATATTTATTTTCAAAGCATGGTCTTAACGGCTTAATACATCTGACTTTATTAAGTCTGAAATTCTTTTCCATAGTAGTACATGAGTTTTGATTTATCACAGGCCCAAATGCCCTGGTCTTCTCATAGTGCTCCATGCTAGCGCAAACTGTGGTCTCAAATCATTGCCTGGGCTCTGTGTCCATTGGTTGCTGGTACTGATGTGTTTTGCATAGTGAGAAATAAGAAAAGGAAGGAAGGAAGGAAGGAAGGAAGGAAGGAAGGAAGGGAAGAGGGAGGGAGAAATGAAGGAGGCAAAGAAGTTTTAGAAATTGTCAATATTTTCAAGTATGTATGAATGAATAATTTAATATAAAAGAATTTAATTATTTACATGATTAACACAGATTATAAAATTATGTTTATGCTGATGAATAAGCAATGCAAAAAAAGTTTATTAAACATCTTCTATATGTTAAACACAGATATGTGCAATAAACCCTAGGCCTCAAGTGTTCACAATCTGTTTACAGAGGCAGAGGATATCTACATGTGTTCACATTAGAGTTCAAGTAATTGTAGTAAATTGTTTTATAATACAAATATCACTTTAGAAGTGCAGAGAAGAGACCAATTAATGTGTTGCGAAATATATCTAAGACTTAGGAAGAAAACAGAGCTTGAAGCAGCAGTGAACACAGCAGGGGTGATAGTCTGATGGAATGAAATAGACAGGGAAAGGATGAAAAAATTGTTACACTCTATTTCTGCAATTTGTAAATTTCATGATTGGACTGGAACATGATAGTGAATAATTAAATCAATATTTTATAATATAGAACTTAAAAGTTCTGTCTAAGCAAGAGGGATAAAATATAATAATAATAATAGAGCTGAGTACAAATAGTGTTTTTCTCTGTGTCTGGGAGAACATGGAGAAATTGGAAATTAGGCTAAAAATGCTTCATTAGAAGAGTAGGAATAATTCCACTTGGACGGTAGCAGTGGGAATAAGAGATTACTGTATAAAACCCAAAGATTTTCACCTTACTAAGAAAAACTCTTTGAGAAGGCACATTTTACCTATTTATCAATTGGTTCATTGGTCAGAGCTAATGAAGAAATGACGTATTTCTTAAAACACTGCTAATTCACTTTCAGATTTAAGACACAAATAGTATGAAAAAAATTCAATAAAATTTGAAAGCTTCAGCATTAGATTCTTGAAAATGTCTCTGTGTCTATCTTCATTTTCTGTTACCTCAGTTTCTCACAAGTTGAAAGCTTGTGTATCTGCTTCTTAGTTTCCATTAAACTTTTCATAGAAGTTTCTTCAATAATTTTCAGCACTGAAGTTAGCTTTTGAGGTAAGAAAATAAGTATATCAAGAGAATTATACTTTTCTATCTTCAAAGTAATAGACTTGCTGTTCTAGAACTGAAAGTTTCTAGCTCAATTTTCTGTCATTTTATTAAAAATTTGTTAGTTATCTTATGATTTCCATTTCTAAACTTAGTAAAGATTGTTTTTGCTCTAAAATGATTCTTATTCAACTGATAGCTCAAATAAGAAACATATTGTTGAAGTACAGTATTAATGTGACTACAGAGGAAAAATTTCCCATTGCAGCCATTTTCAGTTTGTTAACAAGGGATTAGAAGAAATAAAAGGTTAGGTTATTATAAAAAGTTATATTTAAGTACAATTCGTTATTTTTTTTCTTATATGAACTGTGCTTTCTTTGTCATCTTAATAAATCTTTGCCTAACTGAAATTTAGAAATATTACTGCAGAAAGCTATGTTATGTAACATAAGAAAACAGGTATTGTTTTCTTTATTTTATTTTTTTTTGGCAATACTGGGGATTAAAACCAGGGCCTTTGCACAGAGCTACATTCTAGCCCCTTTTTAATTTTATATATTATTTTTAAAATAAAGTCTTGCTAAGATTCTAAATAGTCCAATCTGGGGTAGAATTTTGCCTCAGTTTCCCAGAGTGAAGGGATTATAAGTGTCCTACAATGCCCAGGTTTGTACTGATTTTTGAATATGATCTGAGGTAAAGAGTTTCCAGGTTTGTATGATGTTTGAATATGATCTGAGGTAAAGAGTTTCCAGGTTTGTACTGATTTTTGAATATGGTCTGAGGTAAAGAGTTCATTTTTTTCCCAATATACATTAAATTTTTAAACACGTTGTTTTGAAAACAGGTAAAGTCACAGTTCCTTTCCTTGCTAGATCAACTGAATAAATTCTACCATTTGTTGGTACATTATACATTGTATAAAGTTCTTACTATGTTACCCCTCTCATTCTTTGTGTTAACTTTGTACTCCTGAGTGTGTTCTAAATTTCAAATTTCATTATTTTGACTAGAAAATTAATAAAACGTTACAAAGTTCAGTGTAAAAAAATGTATTTTATCAATTTCTAGTCCTTAATATTTTTGTATGAAAGTTTTTATTTACATTTTGCACTATTCCCTTTCTATTTATGAAAATTTCTTTATTATTTCCGTAATACAGCTCAAAGGAGACAAATTCTCCTGACATATATGTTATATAGTCTTCATTTCTAATCAGACTATAAAACTGATGGATATATGTGTTGTGAGTATCTTTTCCCAGTTTTAGATTTTCCTCTTAATTAATAATGCTTTTTTCAAGACTATTTGTAACTTTCAATTAATATGTCAGTTGTTTTATTTTTCTTTCTATTCATACTTTATGTATCCCACCTAAGTTATATTTGGTTCCATTTTTTTCAATAATTTCCAAATACTATGAAGAACTTTAAAGTACCCACAATTCCAAAAAGAATAGAGAATCCTCAAACAAAATATATAGGAAATAAATATCACAGCAGAGTCAAACTTCACAAAATCAATTCACAAGAAAATTTTAAAGAGAAAAGAAACATTATAAAATTGGGAATAATGAAAAGAATAATGAATGACAGAACTGTTCTACTGGAAGTTGACAGAAGAACATCTTTAAATTGAAACAAAACAAAACAATAAATTTTATAAGGACAGAATTCTATTCAGTCTAAATATGCCTTTTAGACACATAGGCAAAATATTAGTTTTTGCTGATATTAAAGTTGGATAAAGAGTGCACAAAATAAATTGTGTTGATGGAGCTATTCAAAATCTCAATTATGGTTATGGATGCATAGGTTTAGATATTTATCAAAATTCATTGAAATGTGCAATTAAAATGGATATTACAGCCTGACTTGGTGGCTTATGCCTGTAATCCTAGCATGCAGGAGGCTGAGGCAGGAGGAAATAGAGTTCAAAGCCAACCTGGGCTACAACAAACAAGCAAACAAACAAACACATAAATTAAATCAAATGGTTGTTACATTTTATGTTAACTATTCCAAAATAAAATACATTTAAAATGTCTCTGTATACAGATATTTGTACTATATATGGATTAAATATTATTTAAAATGTATAAGTTATTGTAATATAATCATATGGTATATAATCAATATATTGAGCCTCTATTTTTATACATACATGCATATATTTATATATAAGTATATATTCAGACATATATATATGTATATATGAACTAATTTACTCAAGTTATGTTTTACTATTGTAATAGGATTCTCTAGAGAAAGAGAATTAATAACAAAAATAAATTTTATACATAAACATATAGTATATGAAATCAGATTTATTAGATTGTTTTATAGGACCAACAGGGGAAACTTTCACAATAGCCATCTATATAGTGCATGAAAAAAATTACTTGGAAATTTGATACCAATATTTACTGTCTGTCATTTTTTTTTAAGACACTGTCTCATTTACTTTACTCATTGATGGGAAGCAATACTGGACATCCATAATTTAAATGGGGGAAGGATTTATTTTGGCTCGTAGTTCCTAGAGGTTTCAGTCCATAGTTGGGCTGGCTCCAAGACAAGGCAGCATGGCAGAAAGGGCATGGCAGAGGAGAAATACCCCATGTCTTGGTGGTAGGAAGAAGGGAAAGATCAAGAGAGAAAGGAGAGGGATAAACCCAGGCTACCCAACTAGTGACCCACCTCCTCCTAACATCACATTTAGCTATAAACACATCCATGGACTAAACCCTTGATGAATATCATGCTCCGCTGGTCCAATCAGCTCTTTAAAGCCCCACCTAGGAGCCCACAAGGATTTGGAGAGACTCTAGATATGAGCCATAATACATGGTTTAAATTCATCATTTGAAAAGTGAATATGGTAAGATTCCTTTTTAACCATCTTCTTTTTTTTATTAAGTTTATTGGTACATTTTAGGTATACAATATAATGACATTCATCATTAGGAATTTGTACCTTTACATGACATATCTTGGTTCTTATTTTTTCCCCATTCCCCTGCCCTCTCATCAACTCCTCCACCCCTCCCTATTTACAAAGACTTTGTTTCTGTTTTTTCCTTTTCTCATATAATACCCATCAAAGTGACTCAATTACTAGTAACCAGAGACAGTATGCCTTTTTCCTCTTATTTTTGTAATTTAACCTTTAAATTAATGTGATTTAATTAAATAATTTCTATACAGTGTATTATGTGTAAAGCCTGTTGTAAATATTATGGGGGAAATGAAGATTCTATGATAACTTTCTCCAGGGATTATATTTTTAAGATGAATGCCTACTCATAGAAAGTAAAATCAATCTATTCTGTTTCTTCTGAATAATCAGTAGATATAAACAAACTGGTAACTATCCCAGTTGTTTTAGGCAATTCTTACTTTGTTATGAGGCTCTTTAATATTATTGACATTTTTTAAAAGTAGAATTCATTATTCATATTAACCATGTTTAGAGGATGAAATCATTATCTCTGTTCCTATTAAATTATATAAGAAAATAATTTCATCAGATTCTTGAAAGACATTCTGTTGTCAGTGGGAAAATACATATAATTATAAAATAAGAGTTAATGCTCTATTTTGTTTAGGAATTTTATTCTCATGATAAAATTTAATTCCTCTTATGAAGTGTTACATACTCATGACTAACAATTACATCAATAACTTATCATGAAGCATTTCTTTCTCAAGTGATTCTGAGAATAGTCAAATTTAAAATAATTTTACATTGATTTTTAAATAAATAAAAATATGTGCACCTTTAAGCATTTGTTTTATTTATTTTATGTATTTATAGCAAAGCATATAAACTAATTTTAAATTCATTATTGAAATGCTGTATTTCTTTTCATTATTTTCTGCAATGAAAAATACAACCTTGCTTTGAAAAGAAAGTAAATAATAAAGCATAGTATTTAAAATAAAATGCCCATTTAAAACATTAATACAGATAATTGGTTCTTCTGTATGCTACTGTTGTCTCTGTGGAGGCTGATGACATAAATGACACTGATTATACCTGTTTCTCTAATACATTATTCATGAAATTGGTGGTAGAGTATTTTAAAACAGGCTGTCATTTCCCATTACATCCCATCAGAGAACCATATGCTGCTCTCACAGTATACTGATACTGAGGCATACATATTATATTCAGAAAGGCATATTGGAGGCACTAGAGACTTTCTGATGAGCCTTTGAAGAGTATACTTATTCAGTACTTTGAATGGATTGTATTATCATACAATGTATTGACAAACTAGATTCAGAAAGATGGCTGTAGGTAACCTTCACTTCAGCAGCAATTTGATCTATAACCAACTATTAGACCTTAGGCTTCAGATCACTGAAGCTTCATTGACAATTTTCCCCTCACCTGTCAAATAAGCTTAACAAATGGTGGTAAATTTGAACTACAATAGAAGTTTGTGAATGTTTTCAGGATAGGTATTAGTCTATTTTCTGTTGCTAATATCATAATACCACAGACTGGGAAATTTTTTTAGCCCAGAGTTTTATTTTGGTCCATGGTTCTGTAAATCTAAGGTCAAAGCACCGCATTTGTTAGTCTTTTTGTCAGCAGGATCCCAAAGTGGCTCATGGTATTACATGACAGCAGACAGAGAGCTCACATAGGTATTTACTCTAATTTCCTTCTTATGAAATCACCTATGTTCAATCAGGGAGACTTCATACTTATGACTATCCAATCCTAATCACTTCCCAACAGCTCAGCTCTAAGCACCTTAGTGAAATTAAGTTTCTACTCCTTTACTGACTTACAATGGGATTCCAAAAGAAGTTTCAGAGAGGACAAATCATATTCAAATAATAGCAGCATCTGTCAGAATAATAATGTTCAGTAAGTGCTAATTGAATTTGTTACAAGTGAAACAAACACCAGTAGCATATGGACATTTTTGAAGACCCAAGGGACCCTTCACAATTCCAATTAACATCGTCTGTGCATGTTTGCTTAATTTTGGAGCAAGCAACATTTTACTGAATAAACTGTTTTTCCACAATTAGAATGATGCCCTGTACATGATTCAGTTACTGCATAAAGTGTGATGGTGGTTATAAGATGACTTGGACAATTTCTTTTAAACCCAATGCCATCAGCTGTCTTGAAGACTTTATTCTGGCTTGTATGAGCCATGTGTCACCGGATGACAATGTTCAGATCTGTGTTTCTTTCAGTCTGGAAATGCGATGCAACATTTTCAACAGTGGGACATACAGTCAGAATAGGTTTTGGTGATTAGTGTAGAAAACTTTCTTTTCATCCTTTTTTTTATGATCAGTTAACAACCATTGCAAAGAATTCATCTTCAACTGGCTCTCTGCCCAAGCACATTACAGGCTTGCTGGCTTAGAATTAAGGAAATAGCCAACCTTTTAGACATGAAATGCTTAATAACTTAATAGATTTATCTCAACTTTGCATTTTGGGGTTATTCTTCTTATGACTTTTGTAGGTAGAATTTTATATTATCTTACCATATGAGGGCTATAAATTCTAAAAATAAACTAGACAAATTTCTTTAGCGTGTTAATGTGGGAAGACACTCTTAATTACAGAGCTGAATTGGTGGATTTTGAAAGAAATAAAATTAAAATCAGGAGATAAGTACTTGATGTTATTTGGATTTTTACACTTGGATATTTAATTTTAATATTAGCTTTAACTGGGAAATGTTATGAAGAAACTAAGATGAGAAGATAACATTAACCAAATTATACATAATAATTTAGTACCTTTTAATAAAAAAATCACTATAAATCACTGTTGTTGCCAAAAATATTAGATATTTATAGTTGAAACTAATAGAAAGGTAATGGAGCCAGGTGTGGTGGCACATGCCTGTAATTCCAGCACTCAGGAGGCTGGGCAGAAGGATCACTGAGAGTTCAAGGCCAGTCTGGGCTACACTGTGAGTTCAGGGCCAGCCTGAACTACAAAGAGAGACACTGCCTTTAAAAAAAAAGAAAGAAAGGTAATGGATTGTTTATCCCTCTTTCATAATGCAAGTGATCTCAAATAATTTTGAATAAAATTAATATATATATATATTTTGTATACTGTTGTAGAATACACTGTTATTTATATAACATTCTAGCATACGTACCCAATACACATTTTTATATGTATGTTACATGTAAAAGGATGTAATAAATGAGGGTTTTTTGTATTAAATTATTTTATGTAGGTATACAACACAATTACATTTCTCATTGGGAATTGTACCTTTACATAATGCATTTTGGTTCTTATTTTTTCCCCATTCCTAGCCCTCCCTTCATGCCCTCCACCCTTCCCTATTTACAAAGACTTTATTTCCATTTTTTCCATTTCTCATCATTTTTTCTTTCCCTTCTTTCCTTTCCCCTGCCCCTCCCACTACCCTTACCCCTTTGGACCTTTCCTTCCTATTTTACATTATAGATTATTCATTCTAATCATTGGTACATTTTAGGTATACAATATAATGACATTCATCATTGGAAATTTGCACCTTTACATAGCCTCTCTTGGTTCTTATTTTTCACCTTTGCCCAGCCCTCCCTTCAACCCCTCCATTCCTCCCTATTTACAAAGATTTTGTTCCTATTTTTCCATTTTCTCATATTAATCCCATTCCCTTCTATTTATGTAGAGTACATATATTTTTTCTGAAAATAATGCAAGAGGTAACAGATATTAAATTCTTGTTTGAAAAGCATACAATTCCCCCACACCTTTCATGGTATATATGTATGTATTGTAATTTTCTCCAGAATGTGTTTTACAGTACAGATTTGTTACTATTTTTCTCTGATTAGTATTTTATTTTGTCTGTTCGATTTTCAGTGTAATTCTTACCAGTTTCAACACAATACCAGCAATTCTACAAAAAAACCGACCTATCCTATGTTTTAATATAGAAATGTTTTGATTTAGTGGTTAAATGTATACATTATCTACATATCATTTTTTAGAAAAAACAGACAGTGATCAAAGCTAATTTTTCTTCCAAGATATTCCATGTATTTCAATTCTGTTTTACAAATTTGTGCTTCTCATAGATAATCACCTTTAACATATAAAGTATTCCTTTATAATTTACTTGATCAGTACTATTGAGATTTTATTCTAATTTAAATATTTTCAAACTAACTTTAGCATATTTTAAAATTATATTAAATTATTTAATATTAATTAAATTTATTTTAATATAATCAATAAGTCAACAACAACTTCTGAAGCATTTTGCTGATGATTGGGTTCACAAAAGATAGTAATTAGAATATTTTTAAATTCATTTTTATTTTTAAATTTTTTTTCCTCAACTTTAACTTCTGGTCTTTGCCTTTGTTTATTCCCTCTCATAGTATTTTTCTCAATTCTGTTGATGTGTTTTTCTCAAATACTCTTCGTTGTGGTGCTGTCCATTTTCTCTGTATGTAAGGAAGCAAATCTTTGGTACTTGTGTGAAAATATAATAGATATGTACCTAGGTTTTGCATCTCAGTACATTGTTTGAGAGGTGCAAGGCTTCCATGCATTTCAGTGCCAGTGACTATCTTTCAACATTTAAATGCTTTTTTGAGCCCTGACTGAACATTCACTACTCTATCATAAGAGCAAACATCAGCCTCAGAATGTCTTTTCAAGTTATTCTAGCTTCTTTAAGAATGTTGAGTTTCTCTAAATAAGTTTATCTGTAATTGTTGAAATCATTATATGGCATTTTTTTCTGTATTCTGTTTGCTTGGTGACTTCCTTTGAATGGTTTTTACTTTATATTTTTAATTGCCATAAATATTGTACATATTGACATGGTTGAAGGAATTTTAAATATTAATCTAATTTTGTTTTCTTGGAATAAGTCTTATTTAGTCATGATATCTGTCAGTTTGTCTATCTATCTGATGCACTATGTACATGCATACAGTTTGGATGTACCTCTTTTGGTAATATTTTCTTCAGGACTGAAAATGTATATTCATGATAGATGTGAGTCCATTATATATTTTTGGTAATATCAACTAATATTATTAGAATAATACCAGCTTGTTCAAAGAAGTTATTTATGAACTCTATTTCATGAAAAAAAATGGTATTTATTTGCTTTAAATATCTGACAAAAGTCATCAGAAAATTTATCTCGGCTTGGAATTTGTGTCAACATTTGCTTTTTTCAATATATGTTGGGCTATTTAAGTTTGTATCATATTGTGTCAGGTTTTTTGGTATTATTCTAATGCAGTTCACAAAATGTAATTTTTTTCTGTGTTAGCATTTTAGAGTGTACCATTCTGGAGAATATAGTATATGCACAATGTTAACAGCAAACACTTTCAAGGCCCATAATACTTTCAACAATCCAAAACAAAACTCGACAGCATCACGCACTCCTACCAGTCCTCCCCTTCACTATGGCCCCAGAAACCACTCACCTTTTGGCTTTGCCATTGGCTATTTTTCAGTCTAACAACATTACATCTGATTTTTTTGATGCTTACGTGAAGCTTCTGACTTCTATCGCCATTTTTCTATGATGATTTCTCGACTCTACTTTCAATAGTTATATTTCATCTTTTAAGAGTTTTTAGAATTTAGAATATACTTTCAACAGAATTGTTTCTAGAGTGAACATATGAGTGATGCCATAAACAAGGAAATTTAATGACAATGAATCTTTGTGATACTGGGACTTGTCTTCAGGAACAGAATGAAAAGGAAAGAAAATAATATTTATTGATCATATTTATTTTTTCCATGTGTTATAGAGCACACTAGGAGATATTAATTATTTCCCATATTTACTGATACTTGGAATTCAAATATAATTCAAACTCACAATTTTCATCCTTATTTTAGCACAGCTAACTACTTACTATTAAAGTACATTTGTATAATACCTGAGTTTTCAAATTATTTGAATGAGATGTGAGAAAAATGTACATTATTACTAGCTTTAGGTCAGAAAGGTAAGATAAAAACTTGACATTAGAGTATAAAGTTGTACCACCTGACTTCAAATCAAGTGCACTTTTACTTTAACTTCATAACTTATTCTGCATTTGTGTACAGCCACACAACATGAACACCCTGAGCATTAAGAAGAATGTTCTTGTACATTTAGTCAATTAGCTAGCAGATTAAGATGATATTGAGTTCTCTGTTTTCAATGAACTTTATTGTTTAATACCAGAGACCGCTGAAATGTTATTAGAAACCTCTGTAGTAGGCTCCAGTCTCCTGGCCAGTGTAGAATGCAAGCCTGAGAAAAAAAATACACTAAAGACAGAACTAAGACAGAAAGAGGGCACCAGGGTGACCAATGCCAGTGCAACCAACAAAGGCACTGGCCAGACCAAGCCACTGATTTTTATTCATAATCAACTGAGGTAAAGGTAAACTATGTGCAAGGGTACAAATATATGAAAGGATGTGCAGTCCTGTGTTTCTATGGAAATTAATGTAAGGAAGGCTCATAAAAGACAAATTAGGAACAGAATAGACAAAATATAAAGTTGTAATTAGAACATTGTCCTTCTAGTTTAGCAGGTTTTAGTTGTGGGAATGGAATTTGGGTGTGAATTACTCTTACCTCAGTATGTAGGGTTTGGCCAGACTCACTTCTATAAACAAGACAATTGTGGGATTAACTATTCACAGCCAGCTTTGGGCATAATCAATATTGCAATCTCCCACAGTTTAAAGAAGAGCAAGCCACATTGTACAGTTTCCCACATTCTATAGTTCATGACTAGGAAGAGTAAAAATTGCTCAATCTATTGTGTAGTAGTGGCTGGGGATCCACAACACTGCTCATGCAATAATTGCTTTGTTTAAACCAAGTATAATGGTGCACATTTGTAATCCCAGAAATCTGAGAAGCTGAGGCAGGAGAATGACAAGTTCCTGCCAAAACTAGGCAACTTAAAAACTTGGCAAGACACCCTTTTAAAATTTAAAAGAGTAGGGAATCTAAGGGTAGAGCTTAATGTGAAGGGCCTGGGTTCAGTCCCCAGTCCTGGAAAAGAAATTCTCTGTTATAATAAAATTTGTCTAAGTACTGTGTGTAGAAGTATACTAGTGGTTATTATCATTGAACTTTTTCAGAGAATTACCTTATGGCACCTGATTATTGAATTGTTTCTAAAAATAAAAGAAGACACCTTGAAACATACTTGACATTCTTGTATGCATGTCTGACTATCTTTGCAATGTATTCTGTTTTAAGTCAAAAGAGAAAGAAAAAATAAGCTTTTGATTTCCAGCTTGATATAGAAGCAGTAATACCTCAGCCAGTAAAAGTGTCAACTTCACGGTGGGTAATGTAGTGATGTACATGAAATGTAATAGTGAAAAGATGTTTCTTGGGCATTTCATTATAAATATTGTATAAATGTTGACCTCTAGCCAGCCCCTTGGAGATTTAGGTGTCTGTTTGAATATCCCAGACAGATTTTTGTCATATCACTATATTCTCATATGTGCCTTTTGAAATTGTGCTCTTAAAAATGACACCATTTATGGGACCCATAAAAAATATAATTTGTCTGGAATCTTAGATGATTCTGGTGAAATATTGAAAAGGATGCCATATTAAATATACTAGTGCTGGAACTTTCCTCAAGGCAGTTATATAAGAGAAGAAGTATTTAAAAATCAAATCAAATGACCCTCTAACTACTTTTTAAATATACAATATCCAATAGAAGAAAGAATGCATCAAATTTTTAATCTCTACCATATATTCAAGGTCTTTTTCTATTTCAAATAGTTTTTAAGACTTTTTTCTAATTTTCCATAATAGTTTATTACTTAATAAAATTTAAAAATACATTATATTTTTGAAACTTTTTTTTATCCCCTCACTATGTTTTCCTTTTTTCTATGTGAGGCTTATTAATAATATAACTGAAGCCGTGAAAATATTTAAAAATCTTTCAAACAAAGAAATTTTTAAATATTACAAATGAAAAATAACCAGTATCAGTGAGGTCATTGTCTGTAACAATGGAGGAGAAATTCAAATGTTTATAAACTAATGAAAAAATAATGAGAAGCAGTAGAAGATTTACAGGTACACATACTTATGCCATGGAAGCCAATGATAAAAGCCAATAAAAATGAGACCATATTGAAACAGAATATGCCAAAACTCACTCTTAAAGACATGGGCCAGTTTGGATTTTAAATAAAGGCAAAAAAAAGAGAAGTAGAGTAGTAGAACAATATTAAAGTAAGAAAACTTTTGTGATCATATGTCAAAACAAATTACAGTATGTTTTTATTTATGATGTGGTATTTATTCTGCATATTTAAAATGCACTTTAAGTGTATTTCTCTACCGTAACACATTACTCTTGTAAGGCAATAATAAATTATTTGTGTTCAGTCATTGCTAGGTTCATAGACCCCTGAACACAGCCT
Source organism: Heterocephalus glaber (assembly GCF_053883595.1). Lineage (NCBI taxonomy): Eukaryota > Metazoa > Chordata > Mammalia > Rodentia > Bathyergidae > Heterocephalus > Heterocephalus glaber. The sequence goes on along the minus strand of NW_028258142.1, from coordinate 15,228,352 downwards.
CAGAATGAAGAGAAAAACATACAGTTGTATCGCATGTATTGTTTAGTGTGAAAAGGGAACTCAGAAATGAAGACATGAAGAAAAAAGTAAACCTGCATGTGGTTTTAACACTAGGTTTTATGAGGAAGCAAATTGTGCTGGAGTATAATATGTTTGGATTAAGCAATCTCATCTAATGGTCATAACTGGAGTGAACTTAGCAGTGCCAGGTTATACAGATGTCTTCGAAGACAAGAACGTTCATTTCCTTAAGGGTGTATGGAGAACACACCTCCAAAGAAGGTCTTCTGACCTGCTTTAAGGGAGAAAGATGGGAGAGGATTGGAAAGCAGTCCTTCTGTGTAAATAACCTGCCTCAGAGAAGAAGAGGAAAAGTGGGAAGCTATCACTAAGAGACCCCTTCCCACTTCTGCTCCTTTCTCAAACACCATAGGGCCATATTTGGAAGGTACTTGTCCTGAATTCCATCAGTGTGTATAGATTGGGTAGTACTGAGGAACATTTAGTGACCGAATTACAGAGATACATCATAAGAGAAAGAATAAAGGAACAGATTTCACTCAGGGATTATTGTTTTGGAGTTAGAATCACTAAGTGATAAAACTTTGGGCTGTCTGAGAGGAAAAGTTATTGTCAATAGCATAAGAAAATTTTGAATTATATTAAATGAACTATATTTGAAAAGAAAGATATATGTTAATGTTGGTAGCTAACATTGAAGATTGATTGGATGTTTTTCATTTTTGGCTGCTTAGTATCTGCAACCTCTTTGTTCAGAGACCAAGTACTATGAAGAGTTCCGGAAAATGCCTCTACTTTTAGTGAGATAATCAGGCCAAATATATTGACATTTGATGTTCGGGAGGAGACACCTGAAGATGCCCGTAATTAATAAAGTGAACTATATTCCAGGTGCTACCCTAGAGCTCATGGAAATTATATTCACGAGAGCTTACTGTAACATGAATGAAAAGCCAAATAAGACAAAATATGTGAACTCCCAACACTAAACATATTGAAAAATTCAGAAATAACAAATGATGTAAATGCAGGACAAATTCTTGCCTAGTTATTAGTGACATGTAGAAGGTGAAGCTGTGGAATGGTGGGCATATGTGGGAGCTTCTGTTAATAGGTCTATGAAGAACTTTGAAAGTCACAAAGAAGTCTGACATTTCATTCATCAATAGAGAGGTACTAAAGATGTTCTGGAGATAGGAACATTTCATGGGGCAGCAAAGTACTTGGTTGTCTGAAATGAAGAAATTAAAAGGATGAAGGATGAATTATAAGAGTATAATACCTAGCAAGGAAATGGGTAACGAGAAAAAAGCAACTAATGTGATGTCTACAAGTGATTTCTAGTTAGAGAATTAAGATTTTCAGAAGTGAATAGAAAGAGAGATGCTAAGAAAAGATAAAAATAATTCAAAGATTTGTAAAATAATTCACTGTCTGAAGTTGACTGAATTTTAGATGGAAATGCTAAAAGAAAAATTATTACACAGTCTATTTTCTGTACCAATGGGCTCTATATCCATGGATTCAAAGAACTGCAGATGAAACATATTCAGAAAAATGCATCTGTACTTTGCCTGTGGAATTTTCATTGTCATCATCCCCTAAGCATCACAGAGCAACAATAACTACTGTTGGAGGGTGATCAGTTCTCTGACTGCTTAGAAATGGGGGATGGTGAGGGATAAAGAAAAAAGAAAGACACTACAGACTTGCATAATTTCAAAGTATATGGGGGCTAGGAGGTCAGTGTCTCAGAGTGGGAAAAGACAAAGACACTCTGACCTTGCCACTGTTTATTGGGTTCCTACAATAATGTGAGGGAGTATCAGATGACTCTGAGGGCTGTGGTAATCCTATGCTGGTGAAGATCTTATGCTGATGAGGATCTTAGGTTGATGAGGAGCTTATATTGATTTGGACAGTGAGATGAGCAAAATTTCTTACAACAGTAGGTGATTGAATGAGTTAAACTGATAAGGAATTTGTCCCTCCCTAGGTGAAATCTTTTTATTTTTTTATTACTACTCAGTTCTCAGAGAACCAGGATGTGTTCAACTGATGTAATTATTATCATGGAGCATCACAGCACCACAAGACCATTGAAGCTTCAGCTGTGACTGGTGGCAAAACATAGTTATGCTTCCACATGCAAGTGTCAGCTCCTGGGCAAGAAGAGTAGGTTTCAGACATCCCTCGTAATAATTTAATTAGGAAATGATGTTTCCCCAAAATTACGTAGAATGGCTTCTGACAAACTACTATGTAATGTGAACACTCCATTAGGTGTTTTAACCAACCAAGGCATGATTTGAAGAGTATGGGAAATGCGGTAGTATATATAAGAATATTATACCATAGTATATAAAGGTTTTGCTCATCCACAGATTTTGTTACCCTTGAGTAATTCTGGTTCCAATTTTTCATTCCATAGTTCCCATCCTCCATCTTAAGATACTGAGGACCAACTGTATGATAAGGAATTTAGTTGGTCTTCTTCCTTGGTTTTTGAAAGGTAGTCTCTTAAACACCTGAAACAAATAAATCAGATGAATTTTGTTCACAGTTTTGGAAATAGCTTCTAAATAGCTAAGTTGCTTTTAAATTCTTTACATTTCTTAAATGTAAGTAGCATCTTTGTTATTCATATTGGGTCCCCACTGTATATGATAATGGAGGTTACTCCTGACCTGAGACTCAGTAGTTTAAACTAGGGAGATATTTTAATACAGAGGTTGACCGTGCAAGAGATACTGAGCATGTGGTTAGAGAATTGGTGTCAAACCAATCTGATGAAGAAGTGAGCAGAGACTGGAGAAATGTTTAGCTTCATGACCAATAATACAATCTCAATTGCTTGTAAGAAAACTCAATGACAGCACTTAACATCAAGCTTGTGTGAGATTTCCTTGTTGGCAATGCTTTGCATGTGCCTTAACACAGCAAAGTACTGGAAGGATGATAAATTCTGACCTCCAGGGGATAACATTGGAGAAATTTATGTTTTGGACCTTCCCAGATTACATAAACGAATCTGTTCTTTTGGCTGATTGTTATTTATATCCTTTTTGTGATAATACATTATGACTACACTCATGCATACAGAATCTTCCTGAATCTTGTGTGTTATTTTAGTGAAGTACTGTATCTAAAATAAGAGGATAGGGAGAACCTCTGAATTTTTTTGTCAGTTGGTCAAGGGTTAGGGGATTTCAAAGAATCCTAGTTAGTAACTGGCATTTGAAGTGAGAAAAAAATCGGCAGAAGACTCTATATTTAACTTGGGAAGTTTGCCCTAACTGCATATAGTTGGCATCAGAATTCATTCAAGCTAGGGGTAGTGTCATACACCTGAAGACCCAACTCAGGAGGCTGAGGCAGGTCATTGCAACTGCAAAGTGTACAGTTTTGTTTTGTTTTGTTTCAGTTTGTTTTGTTTTGTTTTGTTTTGTAAGACTGCCCAGAAAGAATGAGTGTATTCTGGGCTGGACTGTGAATGTTTATGTGAAAACTAAGTATAGAAATCTTAAATTTAATAAAGCATATTAAACTTTTTATTCCAACTAATGGTTAGTCTAAATTGTTTAATAACTACAGCTTTTCCAAAAAAAATTACTATAATTAAAATAGGGGCTTTTTTGATTATTTTAAAAATAAGTTAAGTTCTCTGATATTAGTCTGTTTTTTGTTTTAAAATATCCTGCTATCCTAGACATGGATTCATTCTAAGAACTCAAGGTATTCTGCTGTTTGTTTATGAAACCCTCTCAAGAACTGACTGCAGATGAATACAGAATAGCGCACCGCTACCCAGCAGGGAAATGTGGATGAAGGACTGGTTCTTCACAGTGTGTTCACTGCTCTCTGGCAACTCTGTGGACACTAAGCAAAGACAGGTTTGTTCAGTGTTTCTAATATAAATATTTGGTGAAAAACTAGATCAATTAAAACATTTTATTCAGGTTTGTTCACACTTCCAAATTTACAAAGAAAACTAAATTCGGAAAATGTGAATAAGTGATACATTTGTTATGGATTCATATCTTATTCATCATTATATCCTAATCAGCCAGCAAATGTCTTCCACATCAAACAAAGTTAATAAATGCATAATGAAGTAAATAGAATATGAACTTTGATCAATACTACATTAAGATATATAACTAGCATCCGAGTTATTTAGTTTGGCTATAGGATAATTATTTAAATGTTGCAGGTCTTAAGTTTAAACCAGTATCTTTGGATAATTAATGTTATCACTTAATAAAAGTTATATCAATTAAAATGTCTGTCTCTTGTTCACCTCATAAGGTATAATGGAAAACTGATATTCAAATAACCCCCAAAGAGTATGTTTAGCAAAAGTTAAAAAAAGAGGTATTTTTGCAATGTCTTCAAAAACAATATTATATATGGTAGCTATTTCTTTTAATCAGAATATTTTATTGCCAACATATTCCAGTTAATGATGCAGTCAGAAGGGTGGGAGATTGTCACATTATTTTCTTAAGACGAGAACATAAACTATTCATATAATATACGCAGTGGATTATAAATAAAAATGCATGTGTGGTTGTAAAAATATGTGTGTGCATATTTTTCATATTCCTGTAGAAAATGTTTATGCTTTGAGTAAAAAATATATAAGTAATTTACAATAATGCTGTTTTTCCAGGAAACATATGAGAAACATTTTAATGTGAATTTTATGATCATAACTTGTCCATTAAAGTTAAGATTTCAGTAGATTGCAACTAATTACAAAAATCAAATAATGTAATCTGCTAAAAATGTAACATGGTAAATGTTCCGTTAAATAGTCTCTCAATATTGACGTTAATATTTACCTCAAAATATAATAGATATTTTTTCTTTAAAAAAATCCAGACAAGCACTGAGAAAACTATATCAGAAGTATCTAGGATTTCTTTATATAAAATATTTACAATTGTAAAAATAGTCAATTACTAATACTTTAATCCATAATTATTTTAAAAATCTATAAATTTCTTAGAAAAATCTGTAAATCTCTACTGTCAAAAACAAACTATGTATTAATCTGTTTAGCTTTTAATAAACATATATATATATATATAACTAATGGCACTAATTGTATATTTAACTCAGTTTGTGTGAATATACAACTAGTTCTATTATATAAAAACAAAAACTAATTTGAAAAATTTATTTTAATTCTGTGAACAAAAGAAAAATTATAAGGTAAAAAAGGCATATTGCAAAGGTTTCTATCCATATTCAATTGATAGAAATGAGAAGATTCTTTTAAGTGTTACTTTAGTATTTTACTCTTCACTTTTTCTAAAAACAGTTCACATTTGATTTAATTTTTTCTTAATTTACAAAATGATTAGTACATATTATGTTCTCCCTGTATACAACAAGTAAACACCAAAACAAAACAAATAAAATCATCTGAGGATAACAGAAAAGAATGAAGAAAGAGAAGTCTCATTTCTTATACATTGTTGAGGTCTTAAATTGCAAACCCTGAAGTTCTTCTTTCATCATTTTTAAGAATTTGTATTTCATTAAAGAAAGCGTTTCCCTTAGCTCTTCACAAATCTTTTTACTTTAACGAGTCTCTTAAAAATATTGGTAGAGTTTCTATATAAACACATACTATTGCCTTTTACCAAAGTTAGGAACTTTCTTATATTTTGTTCACTTTAAAAGGAGAAAGGTCAATTTACAAAATGATAGATGTAACATATTTATATTTCTGTAGTGATAAAGGATTTAGAGATCAGATTGAAGAAATACTTATACGTAGATACCTTGATAAGTTCATGAAAGGTAACATGGTTTCTGTACCTTGATTAACAAGCAAAATATAAGATTGTGTTTTTCAAACCTGCTTTCAAAGATGTGGAGTTCCTTGTGATACCTTTGATATTTCCTTGAGATAACTCAGGGGCAGAAGACTAATCCCAAGAAGATATAAGTTCTTGAAGACAAGATGTTTTGCCAAGTCACATAGAGATGAACCTTAGAGTGAAAACAAGGAAGCTCCTGAGGGTATAAGCAGATAAAAGTTAATTATTCAATCAAACTGTCATCTTGCTTGCTTGCCTTGCTAGGGAAAACAAATGTGTGCTCAGCAAAACTCTATTGTCTTTGTTCCTCAATAAATCTAGGGGTTTGAGTAAGTTCAGGGCTTTACTCCATTCTGATCAAGCCCCACCCACACATCCACACACAAATATATTCTCTGCCTCTCGCGTCTTCATTCATCTCCCTCAGAGATTACTGGCCTGAACCCATCACAAAGATAGATGCACTGCATCTCAAACTATGATGCATAGAATTCCATTTAATTGATTAAACAGCTCCATCTGACAATCTTACACAGAAAGATTAATGGATCACTGAAGCTCTGAGAAGAATATCCTGTTCAACTGAATATCACCTGGTCCAATTTCTAAAAAAAATATGGAATGGATATTATAATTGGTCATTAAGAGCAATTGAATGCTAGATGGAGTTGCTCTAGAGCAATGATACAGAAATTTCTGTTGATTTGGAGAGAAACTGAACATTGGAATAACTACAGTCCCAAAACCACTGTTTAAAAAGTATATAACATTTCATAATGACTTAAATTCCTGAATAAGTTCTACATTAATTAGTACAAATATAGTTTAAAATATGAATAGACTCAGGTGATTACAGAAACTAATTCCATTCTGAAATCTGTTGCAAACACCTAGATTAACAAGTTTTTGGGGTATTCAGGGATCTCAGACAAGTAAAATCTCCTTCAGCCACAGTATGTGTGAAGATCTTTCCCAGGCTGCTATAATAAGGTTTTTACTTATTTAACTTCTAAGTCAGTGCAGACAAAGTAAGAATCATTACTTCAGAGAAATTTTGAACTGCTATGTCCATCAATCAAATGAAACAAACATTTATTTCTGGCATTTATAAAAGTTTATGTCAGAGCAAAGAGTTTCTTCATTGGTAGAAATGTTTCTACAAATATTTCTACAAATGAAGGAACTCTATCGCTCAAAGTCCAATGGAATTATTATTATTCTTTTTACTTTTATTTCTGTAGTATAATGATGAGGTTAAGCAAGAGATAATATAAGGAGACTAAAGTGATTGCATTGACCAGATATTAGAGATTAATTCATAAATATATCATGAACTTTGGCACAGTTTTTATAGTTAACTGTAATAATGATAATATAAACCTAAGCCTTGTCTCTCCTTTGTAAAGTGCTTGGCTATAATGAAAATTAATTGAGTTGATGAAGTTGATATTTATGAGTAAAGGAAGGCATGATTACATGTAGCATTCATAAGAGAGTTCTTTTGTAATTTGACTTCTATGTGATCATGTTATATCTTCAATACAATTAAGAGTCTCATAATTTTTAAAAAATAGAATTTCATTCAAAATTTCTATATTTAAAGTAATATTTTTTACATTTTTAAAACAGTTGAACCCTTTTAATTAAAACAGTAATTCTGAATACTGATGACATAAATTAAACTGAAAATGCTATTTAATTGGCATAAATGATTTTATAAATTAAGATTAAAATTAATCATAATAAGAAAAAGTGATTTTGAATAGTTTTGATGATGATGCTTTAATAGATTGAATATATTTGATGATTCATTTAATGATGAATGAGGATTTCTTTCTCTTTAAAACTCAGCACACAGTGTATCTAATCTTTTATGTACCTTTCTGTAAAACTTCCCAATCTGTTGTGAATATTAAACATTTTTAAAGAGAATGTGTTTTCATTTCAAAATACTCTTGAAATATTATCTTTGATCTTCAAAAACAAGTGATAGAATAACTTTCAAATATTCTACAAACTATTTCTAATAGTATTATTTTAAGTTCAGTAATATTAAATGCCTTCAGTTATTAACATTATTGCTGCTATTACTATTAATATTGATACTGTCATAAAAACAAAGAAAGTTTCAGGACCTCAGGTCAGTGACATTTACACAAGTGTTCTTATTTAAGTTTTTGTACATAATTCATATTTATAAAAAAACTTTTGGTTAAAAAAATAGTATAATGGAAAATTTCAGTGTACAAAGCTAAATCTCAGAATAAACGATGAAACCACTAACTTTTCACAAAAATACGATTGCCAGATTTAACAAAAACAAAAATATAGGATGATAAGTTAAATTGAAATTTCAACAAAATACACTTTTTCAAGTATAAGTATGACTAAATATTTATAGGATATACATATACTATTTTTAATTGATATGGAATTCAATTTAATCTATCACTCTACAATTTATGAAGTAAGCCAAAACAAATTATTCTCAATAATAACATAAGTAAGTCTTTATTACAGATTGGCAGCATCAGTGAAAATCTATTTTAGTTGACTTTCTGTTTTTTGGCTAGTTACAAAGATATGGGAATTCTTTAACTTAGTACTAGACAGCTATAGTAAAACAATCTCCGAACTGAAAGAAAAAAATTTAATAATGTAGTCATAGTTGAACATCAGGAGAAATGACATGAAAGTTACCCTGAATAAAAGGACAGAAAACATGACACTGTTTTCAAGTTTTCAGTACCTCTCTTACATATATACTCATGCATTACTGAAAGAAAAGACAGAGCATCACCCATTCCAATGGATTGGAGGAAGAGGAGTAGTTTGGAGACATTATGACATCAGGATGAAGCCATGGAGCAAGTAGGACTTAGAGTGCCATGTACAGTGTACCCAGAATAGCAGAATGTGCATAGAGGAGCCTTCAAGGAATTTTAGAAAACTTAATGAAAGGTTTAGAAGGTATGCACTCTTGTATTTTTCTATTTAATAGATGTAACATGGAATGGAAAGAGTTAATTCAATGCCTGGTAGTCTTTCTATTTCTTTCAGTTTTCTGCTACCAAAAATTTAGAGGCTTAAAGCAATACAGTTTTATTATCTTACAGTTTTAAAGTCCAAAAGTAAAGCACATGTCTAATTGGGCTAAACTCATGGTGTCTACAGGATTGATTTACTTTATGGAACCTCTGTGGAGAATTCTTTTTATTTTTTGTCTTTTCTGTACAACAGTTCTTGTATTCTTTGTTCAGTGGCTGCTTTTTCCACCTCAAAAATCACTTTCATCTGACTCTAGTTTTTGCTTACTTCATTATATCACCTTCAAATTCTCTGTTTAATGTTATTACATTGGTCTCACCTGGATAACCCAGCATATTTGCTTCTTTATAAATAATCTTGTGATTCCACAGGGCCAAAGAGATAATCTAGGAAATATCTTATTTCAAAATACTTAATATTACCTATGTGTTTACTATATAACATATTATATTCATGATTACTGGAAAATTAAATGTGGGCTTCTTTGAAAAGCCTTTTTTTTCCTACCAAACCTTCATATACATAAGAATTTAAACCAAATACCCTACATCCAAATCATCCTCTTAATTAGGCATAATCCTCTTAATTCATGGCTGTATTATTTAATTTTCACATTTATTACATTGTAAGAAACTAAGATTTGCAAAGATTAATTAAATTACATGGTTACTAAGTGCCCAAGCCACTCTTAAGACTCCTAATTGTATTCTAATATCTGTTAACTCCACATAATGTAAGTAATGAAGATGAACTAGGCAAACATAAGTACTAAATTATCTTAAAATTAATATTATAATGGCCAAATGTGCCACAATAAACTTATATTTTCATAAGTAGCCTTTAAGCTTTAGGACTTTAACCAGTAGTCATGTTGCAGTTTGAATGGGTGTCCCCAAAAGTCTCATGTATTCAAAAGTGTGGTTATTGGAAAGTGATTATGTAATGGGATAGTAACCTGATAGATAGATTGACCTGTTGATGAATTCATATTTCCATGTGCTGTTGGAAACTGGGCTTCTTTGGAGCAAGTAGGTCACTGAGGCATATAACCTGCAAGGCTGTATTCTTGTCTGAAGCTTATTTACCTCCTTCTGGATACTTCTCCCTTTGCTGCCAGCCATAAGGTAAGCAGTTTTACTCCACCATACACTTTTGCTATGAGGTGTCTCTCTTGGAGTCAGCTGACAATGCCCTGAAACTTCTGAAACTATGACCAAAAAGAAACATTTTCTCTTTTAAGATGTTTCTGTCAGACTTTTTAAAATTAGATGTGAAAACCTGATTATGACTGAAAATTGGTACCAGAAGCAGGGTTATTGTTGTAATTAATCTGACCATGGGGTTCGGGAGCCTTTGACTCTGGTTTTAGTGGGGAGTTTGTGAAGGTTTGCAGAAGAAGATTAGAGAAAGTCTATAAAGCTGTAAACAGGGATTGATGGAGCTTCTGGTAAGAGTTCAGAAGTCCAGAATGATAATAGTAATGCGACAGTAAAGACTGTGTTCAGAAGGGTTTGGACAGTAATGAGGACCCTGTGGAGAATTAGACTGGAGGCCATTCATCTTATATTATGGCAAAGTACTTTTCTGTATTGTGTGCATGTCCTAAATAAGGCTGAATTTGACAATGCCAGGCTAATAAATCTGGTGGAGGAAATTTCAAGGCAGCACAATATTCAGGCTGTGGCAGGGATATTGTTGACTTCTTTTAATCATATTTCCAGTAAGAGCTGGGAACAAAAAGGAGAACAGAAAGATTTGTAAGACTTGCAGCTTGGATAAAAAAATGTGCACATATGTTTGGGGATCAAATAATTTGTGTTTGTGGAAGTGATTTTAATCATTAAAAAGAAGCCAAAGTGCCGGGGATTTAGCTCAGTGGTTTCGCAGCCTGCTGCATAAGCAAAAGGACCCAAGTTCAATCCCCAGTACAGAAAAAAAAAAGAAGAAGAAGCTAAGTAATAAACACTGGGACAATGATAAGGATGCCTCAAGGGCATCACAAAAATTGGCAAGACTCTACCCATTGTAGGCTCAAGTTCATAAAAGGGTAAAGTTGTTTAAAAAGACTTTGCTTTTGGAAGTCTTAGGGCTCCCTGCTCATTCTGACCTCTTAGGAAGTGTTTCCCCATATTCAGCCATTCAGGCACTCAGAAGCTGATCCACCCATGCTCCAAGGTGGAATTCCCATGCTGACATTAGACCTGGTTCTCATCTGTGTGATGCTTCTGGAGTGCAAGACTGCAGAGTCATGGAAATTTCCAACCGAATTGCAAAGGAAGGCCAGGTAACGTGTGACAGATTCAGAGTCCGTGCCATAAGCCAGAGAGAGAGAGAGAGAGAGAGAGAGAGAAAGGAAAAGAGTCTGATATTCATTCAAAAGCCTTTAATTTTTCTCTTTTAATGTTTCTTAAAAAGTGCGTGTTGAAAACAATTATATCCTTTTAAAAGTTATACGTGTGCAGACAGTTAAATAAAAGAAGCCTCATAACAGTTAAAAAGAAGAGCAATTTTATGTTGCAATTGTTATGCAAAATAAAAGTTTGATGAAAATACAAATGAATACATTACAGGATAAGTGAGGTAGTATCAGACCTCCCTCTAAAAGATCTCTGTTAGAGAAATGATGCACAGATTTCCAGAACATGCTATTGTGACTTTTTTCAGAGCTCTAGCGGCACAATCAGTTAGCACATGGTACTTATATCATGACTTTCTTTTTTTGCTTCATAACAAAGTAAAACAAAAGCAAATATAGAGTAAAAGCAGAATAAAATGTAAACAATCAAAAATAGGAGCTTTAATCATTTATATGCGCTGACATTTTTATACCATACAATAAGAAAAAACTTTGGAAATTGAATTTTTGTTAAATAGGAGAAATTTAATAAGCAATAATATTAAATATGCTTAGCAATTAAGCTAAATTATACTGTACATATTTTACTTCTTCCTGAGCTCTTGATTTTTGTTGTTGTTGTTTGTCTGTTTTTTGGTACTGGGGATCGGAACTTGGGACCTTGTGCCTGCGAGGCAGGAGGCAGAACCTCTGAGCTAAATCCCCAGCCCCAAGGTCTTTATTTTTGATGTTTTGAAAATAATGAAAACTATGCCAACTATAATATGAATGCATAGGCATAATTAAGCAGAATGTTATTTGATTTAAATTATAAATTGCCAAATTATTGTGAAGAGGAAAATTATATATTTATATTGAATACCAAATACCAGGCACTACACACCTTGCCTTAATTGCATTAACTCATTTCCTCCTCATGTAAGGCTATCAGATGGATGATATTTTGAAACCTTGTTATTTTCCTTATCAGAAAACTGAGGTTTACATGATTATGGAAATGTAGCTATTAAGTCAGCACAACTCACCACTAGGATATTAGATCAGAAGTTACTCCCTATCCATCAATTATGTGGTAATTCCTTCTTATTTCCATTTTCAATATTGTTTAGAATTAATTCCAACCCCTCATTTTCCTTACTTACTGGGCACTTATGTTCAGGTATGTCCTGTCTGTGCCTGGGTTCTGATATAATAATTGAGTTATTCCAGTTGGTGAGTCAGTTTCTTTTCAGTCAGCCCCATGTAGCTGTGGGCAGCAAGAATGTGAGTCACTAATCAGGTCTCAATCACAATACTAAAACTTTTACCACTTTTACAGATTCCAAGTCTTCTTTAATGCCTACAAGATGACAACTGTATCAATTGTTTATTTGGGCCATTAGAATCTAGAAACAAAGGCCTATATATTTTGGCATAGAAGGGCAAGGGGCACGGCTCTGCATGCTTGCAATTTCTTTTATATGAGAAATTGTTACTTTTCTTCAAAATGATCTTGGTTTCTGGACCTCCTTTAGGGCCACACATTTATTGGTCTTGAGGTCCACATTTAAAAGCTCCTCAAGCTGCTTTCCAGATGATTGGAAAATGACAACCACATTGGGTCTGACTATTGCTTTTCATTGGAAGCTTGCTTTAAATTTAACACCCTTCCTTTTTTGACATACAAGGTAGAAAATAGTATCTTCCACTATCAGTATAAGATTTCATCAACATATCTGATAGTCATTATTAGTATTTTATGCCATTCAAATACTATAAATATTTTCAGAAAATTTATTTGTTTGGCCTCACATTTACTCAAATATAAACATTTGTCGTTATTTTATCTTCACTACATGTGGATATTCCACCAATAGACACACTTTACTTTTGCTATGTATTTTGTCTAGCATAACACCAAAGATGTTTATTATTTTCTAGCTCCCCCCATTTTCACTGTCATAAGGGAATGTGAAGAATATATAGTAACCAAGATGAACAATGTCCCAAACTTGGTGGTATTTAAGAAAGTACTGCAATCCCAATCGATAACAAATGAATCTACAAGCACATAATATGATCATCTCATGACATCTAGCAGAGTGTAACAGAATCAGACAAAACTATACTTGCTCCCAATATTATTTATTGCAATAAAAATGTCAGCTATTTGTCTCTTCCAGTCCCAGAGCCTTGTCCAATATTTTTTATTTCTATTTTCCCCAAAACAATAGAAATCATAATTTTTTATGTGAACACATATTCAAATGAAAGAACATTATTTTTTTTCCTTCCCTTACCACTGAATTTGGCAATTATGTGGATTTTGGCAATTTTATGGAAGTGTTGCACATTATTTCTGGAAAGTGTTTTTAAAGAAAAGAATGCCCCTTCCCACACATTCCTATCATTTTGAAGGCACTCTTGTAATTGTAAGGTGCTGTAAGCAGCTGCCATGGGCTCTGAGATAGATGCTGAGTTTGGGTAAGAAAAACAGATGAGCCTGGACTTCAGTGTTCATAGGCCAAAGTATAGAGAAAACATAACCTTTTACCTTCTTCCATTTATTAAATTCTTTATTTCTTGTAATTTACAGGTAAAGCTAAACTTTACCAATACTAAGCATAAAACTTGCATGTGGGGTGCTACTCAAGACAGAAATTTTAAAATATGGTACTGAATTAGTGGGCAAAAGTCACTTAGCTAATGCACATTGAAAATGTATTAGTATTTCTTAGGTCAAAGTATTCAAATAAAGCCCATGTTACCTTGACAGCAGTATACATAGCAACCATGAAAACTATAAGAAAGTGAAGAAAATTTTATATATTATATTTATTGACTAATTTAACCATGTTTAGTCAATTTTCAGACACAAATGTGTAGAGCAATGTGTCCAAGCTCCAGTTAGTTTTTAAACAGGCATTAATGAAATGTAAATGAATGGCATCCTGCTCTGCCTACGATACACAATCCAGAATGATCATGAATACAATAATTTAGAGTCTTGAAAGATGGAAAAAAGTACTTCTTAACATTTTACATTTCTTCAAAATTTATGAATGATGTTTTTGAATCTTTACCCAGTCAGAGATGCAAGCTGTGACAAAAACGTGACCAGAAAAAAAGATCAAATTAATATTTTAATGCTATTACCCAAGGCTTGGCCTGATGTTCAAAATCAAATTGGTAGCGACATGTTCTCTTTGGAGGTTCTGGGGAAGAAATTATGCTTTTTTAACTCTTTTGGCTTACTGGTGCTTGGCAGCACTACTTTGAATTTCTTGACTTGTTGACACATCTCACCAAACTGTGTCCGTAATTTCCAATCAGCTTTTCCTTTCTCTGTGTGTGTCTTTTGTTCTCTGTCCATGTTTCACCCCACTCTGTCTCATTCTCATAAGAATGCATATGGTTGCAGGGGCCCGGGATTCAGCTCAGTGGTTTCACTGCCAGCTGCACAAGTGCAAGGACCCAAGTTCGATCTCCAGTACCAAAAAAAAAAAAAAAATGCATATGGTTGCCTTTATCCAGGATTGAATAACCCTGGATAAGCTCCTATCAAGATCCCAAACTCAATCATATCTTTCTTCACATAAAGTAGTTTCCACTCCTTTGTCATAAATAACAACATGTACAGGTTTCAAGAATTTGAATGAGAACATGTCCTTGACCTCCACAGTCAGTCTAATATAAGCTCAGAGATCATTAGGAGAATGACCAGACACTCTTTTTTGCTTGTTTGGTATATATATACTGACAACACATCACATCCCTGCCAATCTCTTATGGAATTTTATTGTCAGAAAAACCCACAAAGGTGTTCTATACATTTCTGTGCTATGGATCCTCCAAGCACAGAAGGAAACCAATGACAGGACCCTGAGGAGAGCATAAATTCCATGTCTACTTGTATTGGGGTACAGGGAGATGCTGGACAAAGCTGAACGTCAGACAGCAGAGCAGAGTGTGCCAATGTGAAGAGCTTACTTATCAGGAAGAAAAAGGTGGCTCCCAGTCTACTTCTCTGAGATTGATAGTCCTTGTCCTTCAATGACTTATTGTTTTCCATTCCTTTTCCATGTTTTCACATCAAAGGAGTTTTTCCCATCAGACATGCTGTACTTGCTTTATTATTTTATATTCTGAGCTTTTTGCACTCACATAATTCACCTCTTATTAGATGAAATACTATATATTTGGGAAATGATATGCAGGACATTTAGGCTATGGAAAGATCGAATTCTACCTGAAGTTTCAGGTTAATAGTGTAGTTAAATGGAACTTTGTCCTTGTTTCCCTTAGAATATACTGAATGTATTGTAAGGGTTCCAAGAACAATGTGGGTAGATATCCACTTGACCAAAGGGGTTTTCTGTAGAAAGATGAAAATCTATCCCAAAACATTTATTCTCTCTTTATTCCTAATATGATACCTAATTTGAGACTAGGTGAATGAAACTAGGTATAATTATCTAAATCATTTTGTGTAGTGAGATAATTTGAAGTCTGTGCAACTTAACGTACATTCTAGGAAGTATTCGAGGTGACTCAAAATTTCTTTCCTAATTTTCTTCCTTTTGGTAGAGCGTTGCAGATTGAATAAAGACAGATTTTTGGAGCTATAAATAATCCACTTGGAGAGTAAACACATTTAAATGCTATAGCATTAAAATGTCATATGTTGAAAATATTTGATGGTTTCTGATCTAAGATTTCATTAATTTCACATGGCTTTGTACACATCCATACATGTGCATTTGTGTTAAATTTTGTCATGCTTCACGAAGTAGACATTCTGTATGAGGAGTGTATAAATCCACTGATCTTGGGTTGGCTGAGTAGCCCTATCAGCGAATGGAATGGAAGCCTGGGCCAAATCTTTTAGAGTTCAAGTATGGCTTTGGTTGGCCTCTTCTGACCTTGCCATCTGCTGAAGGAAGAGGGCTAAGTCAGACAGCTATCATTTCTTTAATTGGCTTTTTAGAATGAAAATATATAGAGCCCACTGCAGTTTGACAAGAAGTCTCACCAAGTTCAGGAAACATCAAATATGGCCAAGCCAACAGCTACATCTCAGTCAGTTTGCAGAGGTGAAGTAAATAATTTTATATTAGGCTTGAAAGATTTTATGCATTCCCAGCATTATTGCAGCATCCTAACACATATATTAACAGATTTAACCCTCACAACCACTCCATGTAATAGGTATGATAGATAAAATTACTCATATTGTACAGATGAAGAAAGCAAGGCATAGAGAAAAGCGATTTTTCTGGAGTTTTTGTATGTAGGAAAAATAGAAGCAGAGTTTAAAAGCAGTAACTTATTTCCATCAATGCACTGAGACTTCCTTGTTGTGGTTGATTTATGTAATCCAAGGAAATCTGTGTTTCTAAAGAAAGAAATAAACTTTTTTTATTGAAGTTGTCACTGTTTCATTTTTTCTGCAGCCTAAACTAATCCTCTTACAGCTTTATACATACTTGGACCAGGAGATGATCATAAAATAATTGTTTAGAACAACTGAAGAACACCATAGGCAAAAAACAAGACGAAGATACATAGAGCTCAGTGAGTTACAATGAAGTGAATATATTTATACTCACTATTAGAATCAAGAAATAGAACACAACCAGAACCTCAGTTTTCAATATGTACCCTTCCAATTACAATTTCCTCACAATATTTTAAAAGTAATCACTACATTGGTGTATATGATCATTGCTTCCTTGCTTTTCTTTATAGTATTATCACCAAACTAACACATTTATATTGTTATCCCCTCAGCATGTAGCTATGTAATCATGAACTCTATGTAAGTAATTTTCATAAGTACCAATTCCATAGGTACCACTTCACTACAGGAAACTGCTATTATATTTTTCTTGTTCATCAGATTTTGGACTTCATATAAATGGAGTTGCAAAACATAAATTTTTGCCTTCAAGTTTCCTTGCCTGACAAAATACTTTTACAGTTTGTTTAGATTTTATGTGTATTTTAAGTCTGTTTGTTTTTTATTTCTGTATAACCTTTATTATATAAGTATATCACATAATTTACATACTGTGTGGGGATAATCAGTTCCAAAATAACTGGGAATCATAGACTAGTTCTTATTAGTCAGCAATTCCGAAGAAGAAGAACCAGTAGGATATAGATTCATGTAGCCATATGAAAGATGTGTTATGGGGATTGGCTCACTCAAGTATGAGAGCTAAGAAATCCATAATCTGCATTTTGCAATTTATAGACTCAGGGAAGTCAGGAGATGATGTTAGAGTCCAATGGCCTGAGACCCAGAAGAGCCAATGGTATAAGTCCTGCAGTCTGAAGTCCAGACAACCTGCTCCAATGCCCAAGAGTAGGAGATGGATTTCTCATGTCCAAAATGGAGAGTGAAGTCACCCTTTCTCTGACTTGCTTTATCCAGACTATCAACGAATTTGATGATGACTACTTATGTTGGTGAGGGAAGATATTCTTTACCAAATCCACTGATTCAGACAATATTTTCTTCTGGAAGAACCCTCATGGACACACCTGCAAATGGTGTTTTACTAGCTATCTGGGTATTCCTTAATCCAACCCAGTTGACACATAAAAATATCCATTAAACTCACAAAAGTTTCAATCTCTATAGCTGTGTTTTTGAAGTACTGGGAATTAAATTATAGGCTTTACACCAAACTAATTTCCTAGCCTTTTTTATTATTTTGAGACAGTCTCACTAATCACTGTGTTTCCCAGGTGGAATCCAATTGGTGATTCTGCGGATTCAGCCTCCCATGGCACTGGGATTATAGGCATGTGCCACCATGCTTGGCTAATAGTTTTTAAATAATCTTTCATTTTAATTTTGCATTCTGTTAAAGATTTTGGACAATTTAAATGCCTTATTGGTAGCACTGGTGATTAAATTGCTTCCTCATGTTTCTTTTGCATAGACTTTTTTACTACTGATTTTCAAGACACCTTATATATTTTGGACAAAATTCTTTATTGGTTATATGTATTGAAATATATCCTCCTGTTTCACAACTTGCATTTTTATTCTAATGTGATGTCTTGGTAAAGAGAAGTTATTTAATGTATTGAAATGTATGTGTTTTCCTTTGTGATTACTCTTTTGATTGTAAAATTGAAGTAATCATTTCCGGTCTTGAAGCCTATATTATTTTAACATAAAACATTATAGGTTTGTTATTTTTTACTTTCACAGTTAGATCTATATTTGTGTACATGGGGTTAAGTAACGGAAGGTTTTTCTGTTTTGTTTTCTCTTACTTTTCCATAACAGAATCTAGATTCATCAGAAGCATTTAAAGTCTTTTTCTTATTGATTTGCAATGTCGTCATTTTTAGTCCTAAGTTGAATGCCCATGAATATTAATAAATCTTCTCTTGGACTTGCAGTTTATTTCCAAGAATCCATTTCTTTGCCCTTGCTCCAAAACCCTAATGATTAAACTAGAGCTTTATTATTTATCTTAATATATTATCCCATTCTCCCTTGGTCTTATTTCCTCTATTCTCAGCCATTTATATTCCAGTATCAATTATGAATAAATTTGTCAATTCTCACCAAAAATGTGGGCATTTATTGGAATTTCACCAATAATTTTTAGATAGAATGTGAATCTACACAATATTTAATCTTTCAGTCCATAAACATGCAATAACTTTCCATACATTTAACATTATTTAAAGTTTTAGCAATAAGGTTTTATACTTTCTTTGGTACTTAAATCATATTTTTCTTTATTATAGGCTACTGATATAGCTAAATGTCTTTAAATTTATTCCATAAAGTTTTATACATTTATGTACATTTACTGCATACATTTGTTTATAATAAGATTTTGTCATAGTTATAGCTACATAGACTTGGGAAAGATAACTTAAAATGTAGCATCAAATCTCTTAAGCTAGGAGTTTGACAATACTGTCCTCATGCAAATGATAACATTCATAGAAAAGTATGTTCTGGAAATCCTTCTGGTGAACTTTAATTCCTTTTAATGTACACCTTAACAAATTATATGTGCCCTACAGGATTATCAATAAAAATTAAATTAATATTTAGAAATTGCTAGAGTTACTGTAACTAATTTTAAACTTGCTTTTCACTTCCGGTAAAGAGGTAAATCATGCCCTTAGGGACCTATGTAAAAATGATGCATTAGCTTATAAAACCATTTCTCCTGCATTCTCCAGTTCCTAAATACTAATCTTTCATATTTAGAGCCTGTGTTCTCTCCTCAGGGAAGAATTTCCTTAGCCCTTTGTGGGGTCAGCCTGAGCCAGCTCCACCGCTTCCTCATCATTTCTAGAACTCAGTGCATAAATTTACTAGTAGAATTAGAGGTTTAAATGCCACATCCTCAAATATTATTTATATATAGTAATAACTATAAAACTGAAAATGCTTTTATTCCTCCTCTTATTCTAGCTCCTGTTAGAATTATTGTCAGAGAGACGGCATTAAATGAATTCCAGGTATGGCTCCTAGAAATTACATTTGGATCTTGTCATACCTGTTTCTTGATTGTACAGCTTTTATTTCCTGAATAATAAAAATATTCTTCAAACTGTGTATGATAAATTAATATTAGAAAGACTAAATTTCACAAGGTTAACCAAAAAATGTGTAGCTAAATTTGTACTCTACAAGAGGCACTATAGGAAACGTTATTATTGTATTAACAGTTTTACTGATATAAATAAAAAATAATATAATGGACAAACAATGATTAAAAATATTCAAATTTCACAATTTGTTAACTTCATACATGTTTTTATATATATCTGTCTTGGAAATTATTATCATAATCAAGGTAGTGATTATATCCATCATCTGCACAAACTTACTATACATTGATATTTTTTAAATCAATCCCTGCATCTGCTTCCCAATTTTCTCACCACCCCCAGGTTAGTCTCCAGTGAACTGCTGATATTATTATCTGTGTGCCATTTATGACCGAGAATTATTTGATTTTATGTCTATATTATAATTTACTTGTCCTTTCTTCTTGGGGTGAATGCTGGATTTCCCCCAGGTTTTGAATAATAACAAAGTTGATCTGAATACTGCATATAAATATGTTTTTATTTCTTAGACTAAGTACTTAAATTGGCTAGGGTATGAGATAGAATTATGTTTGCTTTTTATTAAAATAAAAATTCATTGAAATTCATTGTATGCACTAGCAATGAATGAGAATACATTTTTTGGTATTAAATTCTTTTATTGGTACATTGTAGGTATACAACACAATTACATTTCTCATTGGGAATTGTACCTTTACATAATGCATCTTGGTTCTTATTTTTTCCCCATTCCTAGACCTACCTTCACCCCCTCCACCCTTCCCTATTTACAAAGACTTTATTTCCATTTTTTCCATTTCTCATCATTTTTTCTTTCCCTTCTTTCCTTTCCCCTGCCCCTCCCACTACCCCTACCCTTTTGGACCTTTTCTTCGAATTTTACATTATCGATTATTCATTCTAATCATTGGTACATTTCAGGTATACAATTTTATGACATTCATCATTGGAAATTTGCACCTTTACATAGTCTCTCTTGGTTCTTATTTTTCACCCTTGCCCAGCCCGCCCTTCTACCCCTCCAGTCCTCCCTATTTACAAAGATTTTGTTCCTATTTTTCCATTTTCTCATATTAATCCCACTCCCTTCTATCCTTTCCCCTCGCCTTCCCACTTCCTAACCCTTTGCCCCTTTTCTTCCTATTTCACATGACCTATTATACATTTAGTCCTTAGTTACACTTTCAGTTTCTCAGACCAGAGAAATTATTCAGTATTTATTCATGTGTGTCCTATTTATTTCACTTAAAAGTATCACCTCAATGTGCATCCACTTAGCTATAAATGTCTCTAATTTTTCATTTCTTATGGCTGAGTAGTACTCCATTTTATAAAAATGACTGTTACTATGACTAATAGAATTTGAAATAATAAAGTAAGGTTCTTCCAACATCCTTCCATCCTTCTTGGTTTTTTTTTTTTTCCCTTTTCCCTTTTTCTTTTTGGTGCTATTCTATTATTTTGTGTTTCCATATACATTTTAGAATAGCCTTGGTTCTTTCTCTATGCCATCTAGCTTCTGCTTGTTCTTATGACAGCAGCAACAGATAGGATAGACCTGATAAATGGGAACCCATACTATTGTATCCCTTCAGAGCCATTTGATTCACTTGTGTCTTTTGGACCTGCTATGTGTAATTCCAGGTGAATTACTTCTATTTTATAGTGGTTCATTTTTGGTCCTGTGCAATTTTAATATATATTTCCTACTAGGTAATTTAGGTCACGTGATCACTCGATCTCCTATGGCTATGTATTCTATCGCTACAGTGCTACAATTTGCCTTTTGTATATGGAATAATTTATTCTATGGAATCAAGTTTTTGTTGTTGAACCTTCATTTTTTTCTACTGGGACTGTAAACTTTGCATAACATCTTTTCTCACCATATACAACCATATAGTGTGCAGTGCATTCATTTGTGTGGTCTAAGTGGTAGAACCACTTGCTTTACGACATTGACACACTCTTTTATCCATTTCAGGTATGTGTTATTGAATGTCATTTTGTTAGTATATACAGGAAAGCTGTAATATAGAATACTATGCCCTCAAAATTAGAGAAGTTTCCCCAGTATTGTGCTTACTTCTTAGTGCTAGAGATTTGGTCATAGTTCTTACTGACTTGGTGGATGATTTCCTGGAGAACCCCTGACTATTCTCATAAACTTCATAATGACACAGGTTCTGAAAACTTTATACAGTTTTTTTCGCCTTTTTGGGCCTATGTGTAACATAATAGTATCCCAATATATTTGCCATTTCTACTTCATCTACCTGATTAAAATGATATTATCAATATGCCATAGAGACCAATGTGAAAATGAAGAGAATATCCAGATGCCCTCTATGATTTTGGATTATAATGAAGGCAACTAATTTAAAATTAATAAAGCTGTGTGGCAAGGCCATAAACATATACCATTGTTTACACTACGTAAAGACAAAATACTTTTGAAAATATTTTTAACCAGCTTGATGAGTATGTTATCTATCTAATGCTGCATAAATCTTCTGCAGCAAAATACTGCATCAGGGAACATAATTGATGCTACTAGATGCTGGAGTTTGGAGTCAACCACTGGCATCTTGTATGACCTAATTACTGAGAAAGAGAGTGGGGATTTTGCCTACTACCAACTCACCAAATTACAGTTATAATTATTGTAAGCCAATGGATGAGTGTGTGCATATTTAGGACCAAATATTAATATATTACCCCTGTTCTACACCCATTATAATAGGTCATTAATACTTTCCATGTCACTAGCTATAAATGTCAATTTGAGCACTGTGTTCAATAACTCTTTAATTTCTGTTAATTTTATTGGTACATTTTAGATATATGTGGTGATCACATTCATCATAGGAAATTTTTATACCTGGACATAATATATCTTGATCCTTTTTCCCCAATTCCCACACTTCCCTTCAATCCCTCTTCTTTTCCCTATTTACAAATACTTTGTTTCCATTTTTCCTTCTATTCTTTTTTGTTCTTTTTCCTTCTTTCCTTCCCCTCCTTTTTTTCCCCTTCCCAT
The DNA here is from genome assembly GCF_053883595.1 of Heterocephalus glaber. NCBI lineage: Eukaryota > Metazoa > Chordata > Mammalia > Rodentia > Bathyergidae > Heterocephalus > Heterocephalus glaber. The sequence continues at coordinate 15,205,461 of NW_028258142.1, read as the reverse complement.
TTGAAAATTTCATCCCCCTTCCCATTTCTCAATATCTGTTGCATATTTTGGTCCTTGTTTACATTTTGGGTTTCTCACACCTAAGAAATAATGTAATATTTAAATGTGTGTGTCTGATTTATCTCACTTAAAAGTATGGTCTCAAGGTGCATCCATTTACCTAGAAATGTCTCAAGCTTATCCTTTTTCATGACAAAGTACTCCTCCATTGTATAATAAAATTTTTCTTGGTCCATTCATCTATTGATGGGCATTTGGACTGTTTCTAAGATTTAGCTACTACAAACTGTGCTGCTATAAACATAATTGTCCATATATCACTGGAGTATGATGCTTTAAATTCTCTCAGGAAGACATCTGGAAGGAGAAGAACTGGGTCAGATGGAATCTCTATTTTAGTCTTTTGAGAAATCTTCACAGATTTCCATAGTGGTTGCACCAATCTGCACTCCCACCAAAAGTGGAGAAGGGTTCCTTATCCCCCAAGCCCTTCCAGCATTTGTTTTTGGTTGACTTCTTGAAAATAGCCATTCTTTCTGGAATGAGATGAAATCTCAGGGTTGTTTTATTTTGCCTCTCTCAAATGAGCAGGGCTGATGAACATTTTATTCATATATTTAATTACCTTTTGTAATTCTTCATCTCTTCATCTGAGAAGTGTCTATTCATTTCAGGTGCCCATGTTTGGGCTGGGTCTTTAAATTTTAAAGGGGATGTCTGATTTTTTGAGTTTGTTATATATTCACAAATCTCAATCAAAGTACCAAAGGCATATCTCACATAATTAGAGACAACAATTCTAAAATTCATTTGGAATGAGAAGAGACCTAGAATAGCAAAAGCAATTCTAGACAACAAAGGAGGGCAAGGAGAATCAAAGTCCCTCCTTGAAATTATACCATGAAGGTACCATGATAAAAACATGATACTGCCAAAACAAGACAAAAGAAAACAAACTAAACAAAGAAAAGTAAAAAATCCGGAGGAACAATGGAACAGATTAGAAGATACAGAAACAACTCCAAACATAATCAGCAACCTTATCTTTGACAAAGGGGCCAAACATCTTCACTGGAAGAAAGATGGTCTTTTTAATAAATGATGCCGGAAAAACTGGCTGTCCACAAGCCAAAGATAAAACCTAGACTTATATCACTCGCTATGCACTAAACTAAAATGTAAATGGATCAAAGATCTAAATATTATAACAGAAACATTAAATTTGTTGAAAGATAGAGAACATAGAGCTCTTGAAGACGTAGGTGTAGGCAAAACCTTTATGCAGAAAACTTGGTTCTCATAGGAAATATTACAATTACTCAACAAATGAGATCTCATCTTATTAAGGAGGTTTTGCACAGCAAAATAAACCACTAATAGAGTGAAGAGACAACCCACAGAGAAAAACTTTTACCAGCTGTTCCTCAGACAAAGCACTAATATCAATAGCACTTAAAACATCTGTGCATATTTATTTTTGTAGGATATAGATCCAATTTCTTTGTGGGCAGTCTTGGTGTTATTCCAACATCTTGTTTGCCAGTAACCTGGACTTTCATACCTTCAGTGTACTCTGGTTCTGAACACAAGCTCAAGTATGGAACTTGGCAATGATTTTCATGGTGCGTCTCATGATTTGTAAAGATATAAAATAATGTCATAGACTGCCACTCTAAGAGAACACCCAACAGAGAATTTTCAACAGTAACGATACATCTTTCACCAGTGTGTTTCTCAGCAATTTGATGAATGGCCTCCACAGAACATATGTAGTGGACCTTCTACAGAAGATAGTTAATTAGCTACTAGGTTTTCAAGTCTTATGTCTCATGTTCATTGTAATATGTTAACTTCTACAAGAATTTACTCTGTCAAAAAGTCATAGAATTTATTTTTCTTCTGTAGTTGGTAATCACTTCCCCAAGTGTCTAGGCACAATCTTACAGCATGTTACAACCATCTCTTGAAATATCTGCTGGGGTGTTACACTCTATTTCAGTGGGAACTGTTTCTATGTCAATTAAGTGTCTTTTATCCAACTTTATATTTGAATATTCCCAGTCTCAATCTAATACCTGAAGCTCCAGCCCTTTATTTACCCTCCTCTCTTGGTTTAATATACACTGACTAGCTTCTACAGATCTTTCTCCCCTCACCATTATAGATTTTTGTCTATGTTTCCTTTCCTCCCTTTGCAGATCCATGCCTTTATGGTGATACATTTTACCTTCACCACAGCGGTTCATCAGGCAAAGATATTTGCATCACGTCCAAGCACAGGCTGAATCTTTATTGGGAAGAATATGGATACTTTTGGAGCCACAAAGTTTCAATGTACTTGAGGGAGCCAAATTTAGTGCCCTATTCTTTCTCTCAGTGTCTCCATCCATCTCACTCACAGACTCAATCTTGAATTAGTGGGGCTTTCCAAAACTGAGAAATCACAATTCCCTCCAACTTTTATTTCTATTATTAAGTTCCAGTCCTGATTCTCATGTTTTTCTTCCTTCCAACTGCAAGAGAACTATATCTTCTTATATGGTAGGCAAGAAGTCTTCTAGCTTTGTCCTTAATTTGTTGATTAATTTATCTTTTGATGTCTTTTCTAATGAATCAATATTCTGCAGCATCAACCATTTAATTCAACTTAGGTTCCCTCAAATGTTTCAAAAGCCTGATATATTTCATTGTTAATCCATGAACTGAAGGCATTCTAGCCTGGTTTACCATCAGTAATTGCTTTATGAAAGTTCTGCTACCATGTTTTCAGGGATATCAGTACTTCCCTTCAACACAGAGATAAGTCTATATGGTCAGCAACAGATGATCTTTTTCAAAGGTCACTTTTAGTCTGTTCCAAGGCCCACACTTAATAGAATGTTATTGGGCAGATTCTACTGAAAATGCTATCTGAAGCAGAAATTTGACTAGTGATTATTACTGGGCATTACTTATCAGAGCACAATCTATAATGGTGAGAGGAGAATTGGACAGAAAAAAAATTCCACACAAAATCAGCAAAGACCTTAGTAGATTCACTGTGAAGTTTTAGGTCTGGAAGGCCCTTTGGATATATATTAAACTAAGGTAAGAGTCTTTCCTATATATATCAAAGAGTCAAGGAATGGGGACACCCTTGCTTGGAGGCTGAACAAAGCCTACTTTAAACAGCTTCTTTTAAAGGAAAGAAATCCCTAGGGATGATGCTCTCAGCTCTAAGCTATTAAAAAGACAACATTCCAACAGCTTGGAGAAGAGTTCTGCGATCTTTAAAAAGATAGCTGACCAGAACACTATACCACGCAATCTGTCATGCTTTCAACAAATGATAGAGGACATTAATAACATTAAAAAATCATCCCATTGTATATATGTGTACTTGCTTAAGTTATGTAGGTAAAATTGTTCACCTGCATACTAAAAGCAGTTATTTCACAACAATAGACTTTCTGGTAATACTAATGCTTTTTTTGTAACTTGTATGATTTCTTAATTTCTTTGAAATGAGCAAATATTCTTTATATAATAATGATATATACCCGGTTTTGTTATTTTTAATTTAATAACATTGATAAACAAAAACATAGATCCTGCCTTCATCTAAATTCTCATGTGCTTTTATGTGTTTAGGTGTTTAGTATTTGAATCACAGAAATGACAAATTAAGAGTGGGGAGGCAGCTCAGTAGTGGAGGCTGGCCTGAGTGAGGCCTTGGCTTTGATCATTAACATAAAAAAATACAAATGAGTTTAGCAAGCAAACTTTTAAAATTAAAATCATTTAAGTTTGTCTTTAACCTTGCATCTGTTTCAGAAAGCTCTAGTTAAATATTTGTAATTCCTATTCTATTTCATTGTTAACATGTATAAAACTTGCATGTTATACATTTTATGAAAGCAATTTCAATGAACTGTGCTCTTTTCGTTGTTTAATATTTGTTTCTATTTTGTACCTTTTCATCTATAGTACACTCTGGTGTTCTTTCAATTTATAGGTGAAATTTGTATTATCTTTTGGTGATATTTTTCAATAAATTGCTTTTAGGTCAATCTCCATCTGTTCTCCGTGGATACTGTCATGTTCCTCAATAAGGCCCTTAACAGCCCCTTTCTCCACGAACGGCAGAGATTTCAGCGAGACTAACAGGCTTTTGAAGTTGCTTGTTAGACTTCGTTTGATGTGTTTCTGAAGATTGTGGAGAACACAATCAACCCCTGGTGTGTTCATATGTGTTTTGATGTTTTTCAAATCCAATTTTTGTTTCTAAAGTGGAGAAGTTCACAATCATATTTCTAACAGTTTTTGTCCTTCTGAACTAACATCTTTCAGCCTCTTACCTTAATCACAGTGGTAGTATTAATATGTCCACTTTCAATGTGCTCTTTTTTGGGGGGAGGGTACTGGGGATCGAACTTGGGACTTTGCGCTTGCGAGGCAGGTGGTGGAACCACTGAGCTAAATCCCCGGCCCCAGTGTGCTCTTTAAAATAGAAAGATTATGATACTAAAATACACTTGTGAGTAGGTTAGGTATATATTACAGCTTATAAAGTTTCATGATTTAATTGGAATTTATATTGATTTTATTAAGAGATTTTTTGGATAAAATTAAAGTGGCAGGAGATGGAGTAATGAACAGACACACAAAATATGCTTTTGTCTTTCTAGGAGCACATTTACTAAGAGTGAAGGAGTATTTCTGACTAATTACTGCAAAAGGAAGCTTTACAATTAATTGGGCTACTGATGATTGCTTTTACATAGGGGACATAATGGACCATTCTTACTAATGAGATTCCCCAAATCATAGCCCCAACTGTAATGGCCAGAGTTCTAATAATCAGAGATGAAAATTCTTCCCCTCTTTCTCTGTTCTTACACTATTTTATTATCAGTGAAGTTTCCATGAAATTTAACTGTGATTAGCACCTAACTATTGTGAGAGGTGCAATAACAGTATGCACAGTGGTTGTATACGGTAGGGAGAGTCAAACTCAAGAAATGCAAAATATGTACAATTACTTTAATAATGGTGCCTAGTGGCTATGTCAAATGAAGAAATGATCATTTAAAAGTTATGTGATTTTTATTTGCCCTAATACAATTCTTATTGGATCTTTGTAAAATTAATTTGTAACTGTTGAAAACTCATTTATTCTTCATGGAAATATAAATAATTAATCCTCTAATTAGATGTTTAAGGAATTAGTTTTTCTGGACATAGCCTCATGTTTGGCAATTCTAAGTAACATCTCAAGTAAAAAGGCTATTATTAAGATAAACTATGAAGTCTAAAATGAAGAGAATTATTATTTTTTAGAAATTGTTTTTGAGCACCTACACTTCAATAAGGCTAGGCTAATGATGTTCTTCTGCAGTTCCACACAATGAAATAGTTTTATTGTATACATATCATTATCTTTACCTGTTTACATGTCTGTGTCTGTAAGTACATTGCTAGGAAGGTGGATTGATAGAAATACCTTGAAATAAAAATTATGTCTTTGTCATGTATTCTTGGTTCCTGACATTAAATAAGTGAACAATAAATGTTAAATTATTAAAACTAATGTCATTTTTAAAACTCTTCTGCCAAGAAAGTACATTTGGATGCCTATTTTATGCAAAAATAAACATGAGAGAAAATATGAAAGGAAAAGTAGTATAGAAGAAATAAAAACACTATCAAAACAGAAAAAAACACTGTAGATTCAGAGGCAAAAAAGAAAGGAAGAGAGATAAAAAACAGCAGTTTACTTCAGAAGAATATATGCAGATTTTGACCAAAAAAGGCCATAATAATTCAGGAAATAATGAAGAAAATATTAATGAACAGCAATTCTACTGGTAGGTATGTTTCAGTGTAACTGTGCACACATGCTTACCAGAATTCAAACTTAATTATGATTCATTCACACAGTGGAATATATGCAATGATGAAAATAAGCAGCTGCCACACACAACATCATGAATGTGCCTTCCAAATATAATGATAATATAAGGAAGCAGGAACAGGGCACAGACTTGTTATCCCAGGTACTCCAGAGGATGAGACAGGAGGGCCACAGGTTCTAATCTAGCCTGGGCAATTTGGTGAGATGTTGTCTCAATATCAATATCCAAAAATAAGAAGGGCTGGGCATGGGCAACTTAGCAACTTGGCATGACTAGTTTCAAAATAAAAGTAAAAGGGAGCTGGACATGTAGCTCAGTGCAAGTTCTCTGGGTTTAATACTAAAATCTGGAAAAGGAATCTTTAAAAAACACATTGGAGATGTAAACTAAGAGAGGGGGAGAGAAAGAGAGAGAAGAAGAAGAATAAGAAGAGGAGGAGGAAGGGAAGAATATAGAAGGGATGAGAAAGAAGTCTGATACAAATGAATCTATAAGATTTTAGACATCTAGATAGAAAACAACATATAATCAGCAAAATGTCAGTTGTTCTCATGCTATTCCTGAGACCTATTTTACTGGAACATTTTTGGCACGCATGAAAAAAAGTTAAGGTAGACACTGACTGGAATATAAGTAATTATTTTTTAACTAGATATAAGTGAGTAAGTATAGAGCTTTTTAAAAAAGTAATCTATTGCATATATTTTAAGAATAAAATTAATTATAATTAAGATAGTAGTTATTGTGAAAAAAATTATGACTTCAATGGAAAGTTTACCTTTTTGGAAATTTTATATTAAAGAATGTTTGGTAAAATTGAAACCATGCCCAACATCCATATTCCCTTTTGCAGGATAAAATTTTCAGATCTGAATGATTGGTAGTAATTAGATTTTCTATTTGTCTAAGAATATTCACATCTTTTTTAGTTAATGCCTTTTCAATTTAAGCTAAAGCATACTTTCTTCAAAAGTAATTTTTAGTAAATTACCAAGCAAGTAATTTATTTTTCTGCTAACTTAATACTCATTACTGTCTCAATCAAGAACTAATCATTTAGTTGCTAAACAAAGCAACTGTATCATTTAAGAATTTTTATTCATTTTATTGCAAAATAGTTCATGTGACTGCACCATGATATATGCATAAGAAAAAAAGAACTTCCTAAAAGTATTATATTTTTATTGATAAGCCTTATAGTACATATTGAATTACACATATTTTCTTCAAACTTTTTATTCATATATTAATATTATCCTGCATTAATGTATCATAAAATTAATGAGTTAAATTTGCTGTAAAATTTTGCAATTTTATGAAGAAAGTATTTTTTATGCACTAGATATTACTTATTACTTATCACTGATCCATATTTAAGGTTTGATGATTACCAAGTGTCGTTTGCCAATGAATTAATGATTTTATGCAAAAAAACTTGCAAATTACATTGAAATTGAAGTTTATTCTGTAAAGTGGTAAAGTTTATTATTTTCATGATTAATGCATATATAAACATATATTCATATATGTGCATTGGATGACTAATATTTGTAATAACCATTAAAATGTGAAGTTTGTGTTGCCATAATTTCAATGTAAACAGTATTATTATTGTGGAAAACTCACTCCCACATCCATCAAGTTGAGATGATCTAGCATTAATGCCTAAATTTAGTATCTGTTGTGAATATATCTTTAAAAATCACATATCTTTACTCTTATACAGACATTATGTTTATAAAACATGATTTCTAACAATTTTGAAAACACTTAGACCTTTAATGAGATTAATTTGGAGAGATAAGAAAGCCATAAGGAATAGACAAATGGTTTTAAAGGCTTTTGATAGCTCATTTTCCCAGAAATTTTTGAAGCAAGGATTTTAATCTCCACTGTTACAGTAAGCCATTTATTCTAAAAACTGCAAGAGAATATCTATCATTTGGATATTTTAAAACAGCCTCCCATAATACATTTCTGATGAATGAACCTTTCCGTTTCCAGTCTATAATGGAGTAGCTAAAAAGAAAATATTCTTTAACTTTGGTAATACATGACTCTCTCCTAGATCACAAACTAATTTCCTAGTTTGTTTTTAGCCTTCACTACCCTTTAATTATGATATCAAAAATTGTTTAGAATGATTTTACCCCTGAATTTAGTGGTAAAGTCTGTCAGAAGAACAGATCTTTTACTTTGATTTATTTTTCCTGAGTATTTACCTTCCCTGAGTATTTACCTTCAATAGTGAATTAGTTTGAAGCACTCAGAGCAAATCTTCTGCCCTAGTCTTATATAATAGTTCTTATTGCAATGTCAAGAAATTGATAAGTAGGCCTGAAAAATCCTGCCTCAGACAGAATGATGCTCAAGAACTTAACTTCATCTCTTGACTGATTTGATAATTTAGTAAATGAAATAAAATATCTACTTTTAGAAAAAGAGAACTATAAGGTCTAATGTACCCTTTTCAGTTGGATGGATGTGCCATTTTAGGAGATTGTAAATGACCCCATGAAATGCTACATTACTTATACTTTCTCTACAGGGAATGAATGAGTACTATCTGATATGCTTGGGTATGACTTTCCTCATCAAAGGAATGGAGAAAGAATAGTTTTTGTGTATATGAAAAGATATTTAAAAAGAAACAATTTATATGCATATGACAGGCTTTGAAATTGGCTTATGAGAAAAAAGAGAAGGATATTTAAACATCAAAACAGCATGTCTAATAGTACAGGTAACATAGATATAAATCATTTATAGCTTTGTGATTATGTCATACTGATGACAAACAATACATTTTTGTACTGCATATACTTTTATCAGAATGGTTTCACCTTAAAAGTCTTTTATGTACTTTTTTTAAAATCAAGAATTGTGTACTTGGAAATTCAGAAATTCAGGGAATTATTTGCTTAAATATAATTTCCTTCAAGAATATAGTACTTTTCACTTGCTAGTACATTTTAATATGTATAAACAGATTTATTTTATGTGAAAAGGTGACATAAGTGTTATTATTTGGGGAGCAAATCAAAATACTTCACATGGCATGTTTTTGCCAAAAACATGCAGTAGTAGAAAAAAATCCAATGTGATGATAGAGATTAAACTCAGGGCCTTGCACACGCTAGGCATGTGGTTAACAGTGAGCTACATCTAAAATCCAAAGAGAAATATTTTTCATAAAATATTCAAGTCCAGTCCAACATGATGATTTCTTATTTTTTAATGAAAAGGAAATTTCTTTTCAAGTGTATGTCTGCACACAATCAAGCAATAAAATGGGTCAACCTCAATATCTTATTCCATTTCATGTTGTAATAAAAATCCCTGATGCTAGGTAATAGAAAAAGAAGAGAAGTTTATCTAATTCACACTTTTGGTGACTCAAAAGTCCATACAGATCACGTCTGGTGAAAGCTCTTGACTCTTTCACAAGATGGCAGAGAAGCAGAAAGGGCCCTGGACAGTGGTCTAAATCTGACGAATGTGTGACAGAATGAAATTATTGTCTTTTAGTTTTAAGGTTAACAGTGTAAAGGTTAAAAATAGCAAAATTCAGTTGGGCAGTTTACAAATCATTTTGATTTCAGGGTTCCAAAATTAATGAAACACTATATTTGTCATTTTGTCTCAGTGTCTTGGTGTGTTTAGGGATAAAAATGTTCCTGTCCTCCACCTATAAGGCAGATATCTATGGAATGGAGGTTTCATGACATGTTTCAGAGAAGAATGGAAAAGGAAAGTAACAGTGACCTTCCTGCTTCTGATGTTTCCTCAAATACACATGTGCCATAATTGTGGCATTATGCCCTAAACTCCATCAGACTTTTCTTTCCCCTTATTTCTATGCCTCTTGACATCCTCCAACTTTCTAATCTTCATCTCATTGGTTAGCTGAGACTTGTCCCTGAAACTAAGTACACCCAAGAGAGAAAACATTTTCTCAGAAGTCCACTGCTTCCCAGAAAAGTCAAAGGTAAAAACCAATCCACCAAGACAACTGATCTTCAGATTTGAGGTGTTCTTTGTATTACAATAGACTGAATGAAACAATTTATTTATGTATTTTATGTCTCACTTTAACAAATACATAATCTATGAGGTGTGCTCACAACTTATGGCAAATGTTTAAATTTTTAAAAATATTACAGTAAAAGAGACATTATCATTAATCCTCCTCAAAATACCCCCAGCTTTCTGAAGCAGTCCTGGAAATTTAGTCATGCATGTCTTTAATTGCACTATCATGGCTACCTCTATGTCCTGAATTTATTCAAAATGTGAATCATTCGTGGTCATCTTGACTTTGAAGAAGAGCCAGAAGTGACAAGGGGCCAGTTCAGATCAATAAGGTGTATGAGGACAAACCATCATCATATTTCTCATTTAAGCTTGCAAAAACGTGAAAAAGGTCTTCCAGAACTGCTTCAGAAAGTGCTGGGGATGACTGGACACATATATTCAAAGTAAGGGAGAATTAATGGCAAAGTGCCTTGTGCTGCACTGATTTTCAAATTTTAAACATTTTTCCTGTTTTTACAATTGCACCTCATAGTTTAATTTTTTATGGAAATAAATATACAAAAATTAGAAAGTTTAAAGAGAATTCCAGGAATATTTTTTCAAAAAAACTACAAAAATCTACTCACTGAACAACAAATGGATTTTATATTAATTTTATTTTAATTTCTCTTTATTCTTTATTATATCATTATAGGTGTTAATTACTATAAAACTGTTATTGTGCTTATTGCCTTCATATGTGTAAAAGAAAATAAGCACTCTCCCTATTTCAAAAATATATGCATCTTCTTTAGAATGCATAACAAAATTTAATGAGTGTAAGACACTACAAACTATTAAAAAGAAACAATCTCTAACTAAATAATGGCACATCCAGCAAGAAAGAATGCAAAATGGAAAAAAAAGATGAGAATACATGATGTTTCTTATGAAAGCATGTTTTTACATAAATATAATACCATTTTTCTTTTGTATTTTCTAGATTTTTTTTCTTATAGAGATCCTCTTATTGGAAGACTATACATTTTACCTCATATTTTTTTCTATTTTCTATTTTCTTATTTATTTACATTTAGTCTATAATCCATTTATAGTATTTTATCTGCATATCGTTAGTATTGTTTTTTTGGGGAAAAGCTCTTCAATTTTGAGTGCTTAATTTTATGAAATAGTCATATTTATTTCCCATTATATTAATGTATGTATTTTTGTTATCCATTTTATTATCATTATTCCTAGAACTACTTATAAATTATCATTTTATACCACCTGTCTCAATATTCAAATCTGTGCCAAAATACCAAAACCTAGTACTTTACAGCATGTTTGCACTGCAGCAAAATTAAATTCTGAATTCACTACTCTTCTTGTTTTTTCTTTCCCTTTATTTACTATTCTGCTGTGAATTTTATGATAATCCCACTTAATTCTAGACAAAAGAACAGAAATTCCACAAAGTTTTTTCTCATTCAAGAGCATGGCAAACTTTGCAGTTGTTTCTTTAAGATCTAAAATGGGATCTTGTATTTTTCTTTGGATAAGACTTCTTTAATATTCAGTTTATTCTCAGGATATTAATGTTAGTTCCTTGCATGTTAGAAAAATAAATATATTTTTTCTAATATATTTTCCATTTTTAAAACAAATTATTTCACTTTATTTGTATCTCATGTGCCAGAATTTTAAAAATTATGATTAGATAATGATCATACATGCCACTCTAGGTTCTGACTTAATTTTTATGGCTTGAGAGGATTCTATTTGTAATAATTTCAACATCTTTTGGATTTTTTTCATTTAGTATCCATTTTTGATGAGTAGTTGTTTGCTATGAGATCCCTATTTTAATTTTTATACCATGTTTAGGTTCACAGCAAAACAGAGAAAAAGGAGAGAGTTCCCATTGTACTCTCTGTCTGCACAAATACACAACCTTTCTCACCATGGTATCACCCACCAGAGTGACCAGAGTGGTCCATTGTTATAATCGTTGAACCTAATTGATACAGTCTTACCTAGAGGCCACAGATTACTTTATAGTTTATTCTAAGTGTTCTTCATTCTATAAGTTTTGGTAAATATATGACTCTTATTAGTTATTATAGTATTAGGGAAAATATGTTTATAGCCCCCAAAATTATCTGCTTTGCCATTCAGCTCTCTCTCTTGTTTCTGATCTTATAGGGAAAGTCTTCAAGTTATTACCAGCAGATATAATGATAACCGGAAGTTTTTGGTAGTTTTCTTTTTTATCAAATTGAAGAATTTTCCCTTTCCTCCTATTTTTATGGTAATTTTGTTTCAAATTAAGAATGCTACTTCCATTTTATATAATAAATTTTGACAAATTCCACTTTCATTCTTGATGCAAGAAATGATGGTAAATATGCTGTATTCTTGAAATGATCCATCATTTATAATTTTACTCCAGGTTAGTAGTTTTCTGTTTACATTTTATGCATTTATCCAGTTTTATTTATTGTTTTTTCAAATACTAATGATTGTACTCAAATATACTCCTTTAATAAGTGAGTTTGCTTTCTTCCTAAGTTTCTCTAACTTTAGTCCTTCTTCCTTTTGCCATCCAAAGGATTTGCTTTTTAAATATACTTTCATTCCATTCTTTCTATAATCTTTACCGCTCCATATGTTTTAGGATTTTTATCTTTTTCACATTTCATCATTATTTTTATTCTAAGACAATTACATCTTTTATTTCTATTCTGTTGCTAGAACTTCCTATGTCTTCCCCATGTCAAGAATTCTAATTCATTACCTAGATTACCCACTCCAAGCATGTCTCTGTAGATTATTATTATTATTATCTGGTACCAGGGATCGAACTCGGGAACTTGTAAGGCAGGCTCCAGAACCACTGAGCTAAATCCTCGGTCCCACTTGAGATTATTTTAGATGAACGTTTCTGCTAAGGTAGCTAAGGCAGTAAGATTCACCACTGAGTTCTACTCATTTGTATTTTGAGTTCTCTGTTTGAATCATTTGTAGTTTGTTTTAGTCTCTCTTTTCATGCATGTTTAAATATTTTCTCACCCTCAAATATATTCCACTATTCTTGATACATGAATGATGTAGTTGATATCCAGATAGAGGATGTTGGGTTTCAGTTCCTTTCTCTTAGTCACTTATGTCTCATTCTGCTCTTTTGTGTCTTTAAGTTTTGCTTGTGAAGAGCCCAAGATAAATTTTTTACCATTATTCTTCTGTGAGTAACCGTTAATATTACTAGATAGCTTGTTTCTTTTTAGATTTATCCTTGCAATATATTCTATTAACATATATGTTTCTTCTCACTTTTACACTGTGGGATGTGGTAAAAAATTTTCAATATGTTGAACTAAGCCTCTCTGGCTTAGAAAAAAATTCTATTTTACATATATCTTTTCTCTATCTTTTTCTATTCTTCACTCTGTGGCTGCTTTTACTTATATTCTATGCTTACTGCACCTATGCAATGTAATAAGACTTTTTTCTTTCTTTTTGTGTTATGGTTTTAGTTCATATTTCATTGACTTACTGCATTATATTCCAGGCCACAAGTTTGAGTCTAGGAAATGATCATTTTCTACCTAAATTTGATAATCAGTATTTTCTTGGTGCATCTGTTTATTTGAAAACCATGTTTCTGTGTATCAAATTATCTTTAGAGGTAGACAAAGGAACACCCAATGGAAAAATAGTATAATAACTCATAAAACAGATTGTTTTGTGGGCCATTGTAGTTGCAATGGAGATATTAAAACAAACCAGGTCTACATATACTTTCAAGGGAGAACAGAGTGATATTTCTGTCCCTTAGAATACAAGATATATTTGAGAGAGTGAGAGACCAGGATTGAATTTAAGATTTATGACCTGCAAAGTGGAAAAAATGTAATTTATTAGATTAGCTGGAGAATATTATGGTAAAAGCAGATGTTGATAGAATCTAAAATTACATTAGACATCTTATTTACTCGGTAGTTATTTGTGAGTATTTGACTAAAGTTCATGGAAAATCATGGGCTAGAGATATTTGTAGAACTCCAAGATATAGGTTTTGCTCCTAAGATAAGAGCCAAGACACTATTTGAGAAAGTGTGCTTGAAAGAGAAGGAACAGGAGGAGGACAAAAGGAGATTAAAATTCAACAGATCTGAGCAAAAATACCTGTTCAGAAAAAAGATACTAAGAATGAACTGACAAAGAAGCTGACAAGGAGTGGCCAGTGAGGACAATGAAGAGAGTAATGTGCCTTGAAATTAATACTTAGAAATATTATCAGGGACAATGAAGAAAACATACATCTCAAGGTTTTCGATAGTTCAGATAATGTGCAAACTGAGATTTTAAATTTGATAATGAAGTAATGATCTGTATTATGGTTTGGATCAAAAATGCCCTCACCTAAGTAAACCTTCAGGAAGGTGCTTGGATCATGGCACCGTGATACTCATCAGTGAATTCATGCACTGGTGCATTCAGGGACTGATGTGCAGCTAGAGGTGGGGCCAGGTTGGAAGATGTGGTCATTGGAGGTGTGACTTGGAAGGGTATGTCTTCCATCCCAGCTCCTCTCTTCTCCCTCTGATTCATGGCCACCATGCCCTGAGCTGTTTTCCTCTGCAGCAAATTCTTCCACAATGCTGTTTTTTTCAGTTGAGCCTGCCAGCTATGAACTGAAACTTCCAAAACCATGAAACAAAATAAACCTCTCTTCCTTTGAGTTATGGGTGTCAGATATTGTGTCTCAGATACGCAAAAGTAATCAAGACAGTTGGTAATATTGCCACTACCATTTCTGGTGGAGTTGTGCAGTAAAAGATAATGATCTTCCTGTTTTGTCACCAGAAATTTGTTTTCATTTATATAAACTTGGAACAAATACAGTTATATGTTGTGCAGTCTTTTTACTTGATATAATTATTTTGAGATTAATTCATGCTGTGTGTATCAAAAGTTTATTCCTTTTTATCACCAAGTACTAGTCCACTGTATATACAGGACATAATTTTGTTATTGATGTTGTTCTTTTTCTTTTTGGGCTATTACAAATAAAGCTGACAGACACAAAAAAAAAGACAATGGCTAAGAGATAGTTGGAGACAGAATATAAAAGCATCCCTTTCTAAAATTTTACATATAAATCTAAGCAAAACAATGATGTGACAGTTACAAAGAAATAATGTTAAGATGATTTTTGCTTTTCTTAATTTGGGGAAAAATATCAGTGTGTTTGTAGATTGATTTTTTGTATGGTAGTATATTAAATGGGGATGAATTGTAGCAATATTCTTGATTAGGTGAAAAATTAAGAAAAAACATTAAATATTTCATAAATATATTTTGCTTTCTTCATAATATCTGACCTCATGACTTATGCATGGAAACTGCCATGACATAAATCTCTGCTGACAGAATATTAAACTATTTCTCAAACTGTTTTGATTTAATGTTCATAATTTTTATTATTATTTTTAACTTGTTTTTATTCTTTGATTAACACATAACCTTTGTACAGATTTATAAGGTGCAATATGATGCTTTGATTCTTGTGTCTTCTGGTAGCGATCAATGATGAAAAATTTGCATATCCAACACCTTAAACTTTTATCATTTCTTTATAGTGATTACATTCAAAGTCCTCTTTTTATTACTTTTTTTAAGTTATAAGAAAGTTTAATATTTCACACATGTGGAAGTTGAACCCTGAGTTAACAAGGAATAGACAGGTTTTAAAAAGAACAAATAAGGGTCAGTTAAGACCCTCACCCATAAGTAAGTGAAGACAAAGATCAGTGGGGACCCCGCTGCAATGTTCAGGACCCCATCATTTTCTACTTAGGAAACTTTGAGGATATGGAAGTTGAAACTGCAGGATATATATCACAATATATATGATGTAACATAGATATATGATGTTCTTAGAGGCATAGATTTAACCTCCTTTTATTACTTCAATGCTTCCTTATGTTGTTTTTAGGATAAAAATTTTAACAACTTTCATTGTATTTTCAGTCTATAGTCTCTTCCAAAGATAAAATTGTATTATAAAAGGATTCTGGGATAATCTAAGTAATAATCATTAATGAGTACATGTTACAAGATATTGGCTAAAGAATTACATTAAGAAGAATTTTTAAAGTAGACAACACAATGTATAGGTATGTATTCTTATTTATCTCAATCCAATCTTTCTGAGTGCACAGTAGCAGGGTATGGGGAAACCATGTTTGTCATGGGGAGTATTTTATGAAACAACTCACCTCTAAATTATAGAATCACTCTGCAAAATAGCTACATTTACAAATAAAATATCTTTCCCAAGTAAAAACAAAAATATATAAGATGGAATAAATATGTGAAATTATACAGAACAAAATTGTTTTCAAGGTACAAGTACATTAGAAGCTAATATTCTCAGTAATGAAATTTTAATTTATAAATTCTTCCATTTCATGAATACAGATATGCACATACAAACAGATGCATGTACAGAACACCTTGTAAAGATGCTGCCCACATCTAATTTTTGCTATGACTTTTATGAGCCATTTGGTTTATTTTGGTAATTCATATTAGCTTCCAACATTTCCTAAAACTGAAGGGGAACTGACCATGCAGTAAAAATGTCTTTAAAACTCATTAACCAAACAAACTTTCTTTAGAAGAAGCACCTCTATGAATCAGCTAAGAATAGAAGTCTTCAAATATAGCGACTTTGTGAAATAATTAGATTTCTTGAGTGTTTGACAGGTTTGTGGTGATTTGCCTCCTGCTAGTTTCTTTTCATGCTCACATCAAGATTTACCACAAAATCTAATCCTACTTATAATATTGTCTTTATTTTATAATGTAGATCTTGAATAAGTAAATTGTAGAAAGTAATATTATTCAACCTAGAATTCATTACAATTTGATACTTTAAATTTGTATCTATTTCTAGACAATTTTTTTTGCAATTGCCTTTGTCTTGAAAAAGATTTACATAGGTTATGAGGAAAACTACTCTCAAAATATTCCGAAATGTATTAACCATGATTATGTATTAAAACTGACAAGCATAACTTTTATATGTGATGAATCCTTTTCAGGATGTATACACACAGATATAAGTTAAAAAATTAAACTTTAAATATATTTTATATAGCTTCAATTAAATATTTGAAGAACTGTAATTGTTTTGAAATATCAGTTAAACTTGTTACTAAATTTCAAATGAGTTTTAAATACAACATGTGAAAGGCTCTATAAATTAACCTTAAAGTTAAGAAAAATTACACTTTTAAATAATTTAATATGAGATTTTGCTCAAAAGTTTCCCTCCAACACAAACAAACCTCACACAAACTTTCTTAATTGTTTTAGTTACTTTTCACATATTTATTCCATATTTGTAGTCTGTCTGTGAGTAACATTTGTGTCATTTACTTGTTCTCTACTGTGATTATTTTCATAAGTCATATAGCAGAATGCATTCAATTACTTTACCAGTGTTACATCCTTGCAATTGTAACATTGAAAAGGGTAATGTAGTAGAAACCTTTTTATTTTCTTTTTTTTTAAGATTGTTTGGAATTTATTCATCTGGAAGATAAAATGTTTTACTGAATGCCAACACTGTTTATTGTGTGATTTTGGAAAAGTTACTTAATTTCCTTCAACTTCTCTGCTTCCTCGGTATTTACGGTCATCAATTTCTTAGAAAGCTTTTCAGGATTATGAGGTAATGTATGTCAAACACATAACATCATGTCCTTCCAATAGTAAGAGCTACGTATTTGTGTGGGAATTAAACTTTGCTTAGCATCTTGGAAAAGCCTCAGCCTTGTGAATCCTGGGAATAGAGATTCTGGCTTCTTTTTCCCTATAAACCTTTGCTTTTATCCATGCCAGAAAGATTAGATTAAGTGTAGGTTGTTATTCTATTGGTGAAACAAATTGCTTCCATTCAAGATGATAATCAGCTTTTGTCTATGTCTGAAAGCATCAAATCTTTTCCTAGTGGAAGAAATACCTGGGTTAAGTCCAAAGTTGATTAAATAGCCCAAGCATCCTTAGTGGTAAATGTTTGCATTTCCAAGACTGAAATCTAAGGAAATGTAGAAAACTCTGGGATTGAAAAACTGAAAATACTGTAGTGCCTCAGTTTACAAACCTAATTTGTTCCATGATCCTGGAAAAGATGGCCACATTTGCGTTTGTGCGGAAAAGATGGCCTCAGTTATGTTCTTGACCCCATGTAGAGTTCACAAACAAAAACAAAATTTTGCCAAAGGCTTCTGCCCAAACAAAAGTGTTTGTGAACTGAGGTTCCATTGTAGTGGGTTTTAGCTTTCTACCAAAGAAGTTTAATCACATTCCAAAGGACTAAGAGTGAAAAACCAGTATCTTTTCCATTCTTTCTCTATTCATAGAAAAGAAATAGAATGGCTTTTTCTCCCTTTTATATATATGCTAAGATTTGAGATTGTTTTTTTTTCCTTTTTGCATGTCTTAACTATAATACTATGCATAGATTCATATCCTCTCATCATATTGTTTCCAGGGTAAGATTTAGCACTGCAAAACCATCCAGTTATGACTTAATTACAAGTAGGTACATCCCAGGTAGTATTAATAAATATGGATATTACAAACCTAATAATATAGAAGGAATAATGAAGGTAATAAATCCTAAAATTTGCTGCTAAAAATTTCTTTGATATTAGGGAGACTAATGGACCTGGCTACACTCAAGAAAACAAATGACTAAATCATTAAATTTCATACATCTTCTTTCTCAAAAGTCAGTCTCCTCAAGAATATCTCTGTGCTCCTGTAGTTCTCATTTACTGTTGGTCTTTCATTCAAAATTTTGTATTCTCATCTCTTAAAATAAATGCAAGGGGCAGGGGATGAAGAGGTGGAGGACAGAAGCAGGGAGAGTAAGGGAAAGGGAAGAAAGGATGGAGATGTACTGTGCACATGCACCAACTCATACGAGGGATGTAATCATTATGTACTGCAAACATGCACTGATAAGAAATAAAAATTGCACAAAAATAAAGATATTAATATCTCCAATCAGAAATTTTAGAATGGGGCTGGGGTATAGCCCAGTAGTGCCTCATCTGCCTGGCAAATTGAAGGTCCTGAGTTCAATCCCAGTACCAAAAAAAAAGAAAGAAAAAGGAAATAAAATTCTAATGAACCTTAACTCTTTAGAAATGAAAACTTTATGGACACAAAAGAAAATATAAAGGCAGCTGTGATGGCACATGCCTATGATCCCAGAACCATGTGAGCCTGAGGCAGGAGGATGACAAGTTTCAGTATAGCATGGACAATTTAGTGGTTTAGTGATCCCCTGCCCTAAAACAAATGAACAAACAAAAAATTTTTTAAAAGCTTGGGATGTAGCTCAGTCTGCAGCCTCTGGGTTAAATTCCCAGTACTGCAGAAGAAACAAACAAAAGCAGAAAATAACAACAGTGAGTGCATAAAACTACTGGAAATTCATAAAGGACCTTGATCTTGAACATTTCAGCCTTCAGATCTGTGATAAATAAAATTTTGTTGTTTATGCCACTCATTTTCTGTCAATTTATTTGGCAGTTCAAGGTAAAATGATTACCAACAAACTACCCCACACTTCAGTGGTTTAAAACAAGGCTACATTATTTTGCTCCTGATTTTAGGCCAGAAATTTGGGGAGATGAACTTTAAGTTCACTGTGCTGTGATCCTCCAAAGGTACTTTCCAACTCGCTCATTCCTGACTGAGATGCTGGCTATGGCCTGGCATCCCAGTTTTGTTATCAACTAATTTGGGATGAGTACATTTGAAGCTCCTCTTCAGCTTTGCACAGAGGGTTTTGGACTTTTATGTCATTACTTCCTTTCCTGTCAGTGAGCCTCCAAAGAGAACTGGGTAGAAGCTTCATGGCTTTTTTCTGACCTAGCTCACAAATCACTCAGAAATGCTTTTGCTGCATCCTGTTGTTGGAAACAGACAAAAGCCCTCTCACCTTCCCCTTGACAGTATTTTATTGTAAGAGCAAAAATGGACTAAGACAGTCACCATGGTGACAGATAAGCTTCTCCAGAGACACAGAACCTATAAGGATATATTTAGATATATGAAGAGATTCATTATCAAAATTTACATGAATATGAAGCCTAAGAAATCCCACAAAATGTCTTCTGCAAACTGGAGAACCAGGAAAGATGGTTCCATAATTCAGTCATGCCTGTAAGTCTGAGAAGCAGCAAAGCACATAATGTAACATCCCAATCGAAGGCTGTAGGCCTAGAGAAGGAAAGTTAGGCACTAGTGTAAGTCCTGGAATCTGAAGGCGTTGGGAGAGATCTTCAGTGCTAGAATTCAGGAGAAGATGGATGTCTGATCTATAGAAAGAGAAAATTGCGCCCCCCCCTTTTTTTTCTAATGAGGATGCTGGCCTACATTAGTGACAACAAATCTTCTTAACTCTGTATATGGATTCCTGTGGTAATCTCTGTGGAAACACCTTCCACAGATATGTCTAGAAATGTTTTATCAGCTATCTGAGCATTCTTTAACTTAGTCAAGTTGCCATATAATGTTATATATTACAATAAGTCACTTAAATTACTATTAAAATATAACTAAATAAAACAGCCAGTTCAGATATTTTGATAAGAATGTAATAAAATATAATTAACATTCAAAAATTAGAGGAAATAGATTACACTATTTGTAAAATATTCACTAAGTATTTTTTAAAATGTTAACATATGTTCATTAAGAAAATTGCATTAATCTGGTACTCCAGCTGATTCATGTCCTTGTCTATTGTTCCATGTGAATTGAATGAGAATTTATATTAACATCAACATATTAAATTACTCTAATTTACATATTTCTGATATAAATATCTGAAAGGAATTCAGAAATTTTAAACATTTTTCAAATATTACTTAAAGATATTAGGAAAACATTTGGAAAAAATTAA
This sequence comes from Heterocephalus glaber, assembly GCF_053883595.1. NCBI lineage: Eukaryota > Metazoa > Chordata > Mammalia > Rodentia > Bathyergidae > Heterocephalus > Heterocephalus glaber. The sequence goes on along the minus strand of NW_028258142.1, from coordinate 15,184,560 downwards.
ATGTACAGACCCTAAACATAATAGTTCCATGATGAAACCTCTAAAATATATTTTTAAGAGTTAAGGAATGCAAGTATTAAACACATACTGAGCTTTTTTCTTAAATATCAGTCTTAAAATGCAACTTTATTCTAGCCTAGTACAATTGTTAGCATAAAGTCTAATGATAGTGAAGTCAAGGTCATATTTTAATTGCTGCACGCAATATTTCATGTCAAAAATATCTTTTATATTCAGAGAAGTTTTTGTAATGATCATAAAATTACCCAGGTGACAATGTAAGAATGAGGAAATATATTTTCTCCTATTAGGACAACAATTCAAAGAATGTACTAATGAAGATTAACTCAGCTCTTAAATTAATTATCATGAAATAGAATTCTCATTTTAGAGTAATAGTGCTTACCATTTGGTAGTCATAAAGGCATAGAAATTGCCACAATATTTTGGAAAAATAAAATAATAGTCATTTTATTTAATTCGTGATGTTATTTGGTTTTGTGACCACTAAATCATTGGTTTTAGTATATCCAGGAAAGAACAATAATGGATATACTAATATATTTATCACCAGTTTTATGGTTTTTTTTGTTGTTGTTGTTTTTGAGACAAGGTCTCACTGTGCATAATATGGCCTTGACTTAGCTATTGACAGTTTTTAACATCAACTTTAACATTCTGATTTCCTACTGTTATTATAGTCTTACAATGAATCTTTGACAGACTGCAAATAGTTTCTCTAATTATAATGGCTTATTGTTTACATATCAAGAAAACACCCCAATAAATTCAAACATACATTTTTACGGAATGAAACCCTATGTAATAACCCCCTATTCTTTGCTTCTTATTAAGAACGCTATTGATTCAGATGACCTCTAATTCACTCCAGCCAGTAAATCCCCATCCATCTTAGTGAATGACTAATAAAATTTTTCTTTCTGAAAGACACTCATTTTCCCAATTTCTGGAAGGATGTGACCCACAATGCAAGTGATAAATATGGGCCAGCCAGATGGGGACTTCTCAGAAAAGTTTTGATTGGTACAAGTGTTTTAGTCAGTTTCTTTACTGTGACTAAATATCTGAGAGAAACAATTTAAAAGAGGAAAAATTTAGTTTGGTTCATGGTTTCAGATGTTTCAGTCAATGATCAACTGGCTCCACTGATTTTAGGCTGGTATTGAGGCATAAGCATCATGAAGAAGGGCAGCTTGTAGAAGCTGCTCACTTCATGGCAGCCAGGAAGGAAGGAAGTGAGAGTCAGAGAAGAGGGAGATTAGGCACAAGATATTGTACCCCAGGCTAGGCTTTCATTACCCATTTCCTTCAACTGTGGGCTAATCCTAATGTCCATTCACATATGAACTCATCAATGGATTAGTCCATTAATGAGGTTAGGACTCTCATTACCAGTCACTTTGCAAAGCCTATCAGCTGGAACCAAGCCTTCAATACAATGAGCCTTTGGGGTATACTTTAGATCCTAATCAAAACACTGTGTACAAGGAAAATCTTTCCATTTCATAGTGCCTCAATTTCTTGTTTTGAAATATGTAAAATTTTCGTAAGGAGGTCATAATGCTTAAGGGAAAAAGTGAGCACATATTGAAGCAGACAAGAAGGATGAATGAACATCACATGTAGAGCCATCCTACATAATTATTAGGTGAAAAAAATGAAAGCTTTATTTGTTTAAATTATTATTATACTGATTCCATTAGTAGCAGCTTAAGACATTCTTAATAGAAAGACCCCAAAATATGGAATTCAACATTGTACATAAAAGGAAGAATCACTCTCTATCTACCAAAATCTGGTTCATTTAATAGGAAGCAGTAGAAAAAATTTATTCATACAATTAGAGTTCAACTTTTTCTCCCATGCTGCTTGATAATTATTTTCCTCCACACAAAGGAGAAAGGTAAGAAAAGTGGCAAAGTATATATTAAAGATGATTGCTTGAATTTCTTGGAAAGAGTTTGTTAAAACTAAAGACAAAGAATAGTGGAGTATAAAGCCCAGTGAGTAAAAAAAAAACAAAAACAAAACCCAAAATCTATAAAAACCCATCAATCTTGAAGTCTGTATCTAGATGAAACATTTGACATTAAATCCTTAAATTAAACAAATAAAAATATTTAAGAATTTCAATCAATAAAAAATATTTTAGTTTCAAAACTCCCAGGGCTGAACCACAAACAAATATGAATATCTGCCCACTAAAATGACATTAGGTTACTAAATCTGCACTAATATTTGTTAAAAATGGACATGACACATGTTGAGCACTCTATGTCATTTTTAAATCATATATGACCTTGAACATCAATGGTTGAAATAAACCCTCCTCCTCTAAAATGTTTTCATAGTTGAGAAAATCAATTGTCTTACTCAGGAATGAATGTTCGGGTCTCTCTAGAAGAAAAGAATACAGAGCAGCTGCCCTAGAAAAAAGACAAGAGAATTAATGACAGTTTCATCACTAATTGATATAATGAGGGTTATAGCTTAGTTTGTTAACTCCTTTGTAGTATTTCTAGGAAAGGGATTGGCAAAATAACATTTTTTTTTTTTACTAACATCTCACTTTCAAAATATTGTACAATGAATTGTCTAATTCCATTTTTATTGTAAATGCTTCGCGACTTACAGAGATGTCACCTCTTGCACAAAAAAAAACCCTTCATAAGTTGAAAATATATGTAAAATACATTAAAACAGTTTATCTACAACATTCACACATTAGAAATGCACCCGAGGATTTAGCTCAGTTGTTCCGCGGCCTGCCTCGCAAGCGCAAGATCCCGAGTTCGATCCCCGGTGGTACCAAAAAAAAAAAAAAAAGAAATGGAGTACACTGCATAGTTTCACTTGTTACCTCTCAAGATTGTGAGTCCAACTGGAGTCTGAAGATTTCTGCTGATGATCAGAATCATAAGTGTATCATACAAGCTATCACTAACATTGGAAAAGGTGGAAATTCATACGCTTTACTGAAAGAGCATCAGAATGTCAAAACATTGGAAGTTGAACCATCTGGAGGCAAGACCTTTATTTACTGTATTTTTAAATACTATAAGATAAATTGTGTACATTCTTTTTGGTAGGCTCTCAATAACAGTATGTTAGATTTAGACAAAATATTCTGAGCTATCACGGGAGCCTGTGACAGAATTACACCTTCCAAGGTCAATGAGAGACAAGTATACATTTCTGAGTTACTCAACACACGACAGTTTTAAAACATGTAGAAGTTATGAATGGATAAAGTATAGTCTAGAAGGTTTAATAATTTTTGTAAAGTGCAGCCAAGAATGTCTCTTTCTATAATAGCTATTGAATTTATAAACACAATTAAGTAGAACTACTAGGCTAATGCATCAATTGAACCTGAAGTCTTTACTGAAAACTCCCATTAGTGTCAAAAGCAAGAAATAAGAGTAAGTTTTACTAATGCAGTTTGTTGATCTAATGTAAAGGAGGATAGCAGTAAAATTTCTGTTGAATGCAACCGCATGGTAGTTTTTATCAAATTATTATAGGTGCAGCATATCTGTAATATTCACATATTTGGAATTCAATGCTTCATAAAAATATACTACATTTAAGAGGAAAAGAATAAACATACCCATATTTAGGGAAAATATTTTAAAAATTGACTTTTGCTTATTTGTTCACTATTTCTTTTCATTTTCATACAGAAAATCATTTAAAATGCTTAATTAATTTTTGGTTAGGTCACTAGTAAAACTAGAAAACACATAATAACTGAATTTTATAATATTGAAGGATTAAAAAATGTAAAATAATGTTATGAAGTCTCAGTATAAAAACTGAGAAAAATTACAAATATAGGAAAAATAAATGTTAATATATAATAAAGGACACTTGCTTTTTGATAAGTACATATAATAGTTTAAAGTGAGAGCTAAGAGATGTCAAATAACTTGTCTTCATTATCTGACTTCAATTTATTTAAATCAACTTAAATGACCAGCTTTATTATTTTTTAAGAGAGTTCTACTTCCTTGTTCAATAAAATAGTATCTTGAGGAAACTTCAAAGGTTTCTTGAAATAGCCTTGTTATCAATTTACTTAAGATTGCTGAAAATTTGTAAAATTAAGAAAAATGTGACAGCATTCTTTTCTCATTTTTGCAAAATCTTTCAGATTGTTCTTTTGAATCAGTTATACTTTGCTCATTACTTATTCAATTTTATGTTATTTATCATAGCAAATTATTTATTTCATGAATACATTTTATATCATATTATGACTGGTATTAAAAGCAATATTGAATTTGAAGAATCTGAAAACAGATAAGTTTCAATATTTCATAGAAAGGTAGTAAAATGCCCTGATTATAAAGTATATAAAGCCCCTTAAAATATAGACTTATTTTTTTATGATCTCTTTACCAGAGATGAGTCTGGGTTGTGTCTGTCACAAACTACCTCATTCATTTAGCTTACAAATTTATAAACTGAGATGATGAGGAAATTTACCTTAATTCATTTATATGCCTTTATATACTGTATCCATTCATTCTAATTTCACAAAAAATAATGTTTTATGTATAAAATAAAATGCCTGGGATTTTGGAATTCAGAAGTATCCACTGGCTCTCTTTCTCCTGCCATATCCAGCCTTGTCTCTCTGCTGGCCTTCCAGAACCTTTCAGCTATTTCCTGTCTTCAATTCAAATGATTTCCTTCTCACCTTCTGTGATTGTTACCCTGGTCTCCCTTCTCACCTTTCATTCTCATTTCCTTGCTCTTGGCCTTTCAGAGACAAAAAGAAACACTCCTATTCAAGAATCTGTATTAAATAAAAGGTAGCTACTATGCTGTATACCTAGAAATCTTTCTCAAATGCTCTTTAACATTCCAATTTGAAGGGAAAAAAATGTCCTTCATGTCCTTCCTGTGTATACTTTATTCTTTTCTTGAATATGACAATTACATTGAAATCAACCATGTGAATCATAAACATGCTACCATTTTTAACATTCAAAGAATGACAATATTACAGAAATAGAGGTAGCTAGCAATACCACTACTAGGAATATTTGCAAAGGAAATGAAATTACTATGTCTAAAGAACATGTCTACTCTCATGTTTATTGCAGTACTATTCCAACAACCAAGAAACAGAATCAATCCAAGGGTCCATCAATTGGTGAAATAAATAAATAAATAAATAAATAAATAAATAAATAAATGTAGTACATAAACACAATGGAGTTCTCTTCAATATAAATAGAAGGGAATTCTGCCATTTGTGATAACAAAGATGTTGAGATAAGCTTGTCACAGAAAAAACAAGTACTCTATGATCTCACTCATACGTGGAATATTTTTTACAAAGCAGAACATACAGAATTTGAGAACAGAATTTTTGTTACCAGAGCCTGGGGAGAGTAAGGGATAGGGTATGGGGAGAAATAGATCAATGGCTACTAAGTTATAGTTAGGAGCAAGAAGTTCTTTTATGTGATTGCACAATAGCATGAATGTAGATGGTTATAATATATTGTGTATTTCTAAAATCTACAAAAAGTGATTGTGGAATTTTCACCATAAAGAAATGGAAAATATTTGATGAAATAGATATACTTTGCATAGGAAAGTCACTTTCATAGCACACATGAAGCCCTAGGCTAAATCCTCAGCAGGACAGAGATAAAGAAAGAAAAAATACTTAGCATTACATAATATGTACATGTATTGAGACATAATAAAGCATTCCTTAAATATGTACACATTTTAGGTTTTTATATATTACTTAAAACCAAACCAAATTTAAAAATATTATTGAAAACTTTTTTTTATGTTAAACCTTAGGTATAAATGTTCTTACTGAAAACATTCCTTTCCCAATAGGGAAAAGCTTTCCCAACAGGTCTCTGCTACGAATCACTATGATAGCTCTAATTTTCCTGCAGAGTACAGTTCTCAAAACTCAGCTGGCTACAACAGTAAGGCTGAACTTTAGCATCTGTAGGACAGGATAGTCCACAGCTGAAAACCAAAACTGAGAGCATTCTTTCAAAACTATTGACATGAGTAATGAACAACAGTACTAAGTCAATATTTTCTGATAATAGCAACTTTAAAAATGAAGGTTCACACAATCAAAGTCCCAAAACTAAAAAAATAAATATGAAATCCTTCATCCTGTGAATACAAATCCATTCAAAATCTGTCAAACATATTGTTCAACTTGGAGGCCAAGAACTGATAAGTCTTGCTGATACTGATTTTCATTAGTTTCTTTATGCCTTTATGATAATTTTAAAATAATTTCTAAAGTCAACCTATATAATCTATCTTCCCTACACAAACAATACTAAAAAATTAACAACAGCAAGCACATTTACAGTTGGAGATTCCTTAATCTGAAATACCACTATTTCAATCATTTTTCTGAAATTATGTGCATCATGTCACTACTAGCCAATAGGGAGAAAGGAATTGTTAGTCTAATGGAAACCAACAGGGAGAGAAAGCATTATTGAGTTATTAATTGAGTTCTAATACCAAGAGAGAAAGCATCGATTATTGAGTTATTATTGAGTTCTAATGCCAAGATATACACTATATTTTGTAAAATTAATTCTCAAAAATTATTTCATTTTATAATATGAATCAGGAAGAATTCAAAACAATAAGTGGAATAGAGAAGTAACCAGTGTTTTAATTGCAAACTTCGTATTTCCATCCAACAAAAAAAAATACATAGAAGATTTAGCACTGAATTTTCACTTTCTATTCGTTAACTTTGAGATATTGCACAAGTCAAAATGAAACTTGTGCTTGGTCGTGTTCCAAGATTTATTCCTTCCATTAGGTACATACTCAGCAGTGAACTTAGGCTAATGTACTTTTAATAAAGAAATGACAAATGTAAAGCATTTTTTATTAATTAAGAGAATATGCCTTAGTCTTTAAAAAAATAAAATTTCCCTTGTTACCATAGATTCCTTTTTTCCTTTTTGGCTGTACAATCACATATTCATTTAAGTAATGATGACCTAGGGTTGGTATTTACTGATAGAAAAGCAGAATCACATTAGTACCTGCTGGGGAATCTTTATCCAAAAACAACTCAAACTATTAGAAACTACAAATATACATAGAGAAATAAATGAAAAAATATCACGACTATACTTTCACAGATTTCATTTTTTTTAGCGCAAACATAGAAGATATGGTATGCTTTATTCCCAAGTTGATTAAAACATAGTGTTGAAGAATCGTCATTATATCAACAATATTTTAGTAATACCATTTGTTTTGATATCTTTCTCTTCATTTATCACTAGTAAGAAAAGTATAAAAACATCTCTTTTTGGGTGGGGGATTTAGCTCAGTGTTTCTGCCACTTACCTTGCAAGCGCAAGGTCCTGAGTTTGATCCCAGGTACCCCCCCAAAAATCTCTTTTCTTGGAAAGAAATAAGCATTTTTTAAATTGGTTATTAACATAAAGTTAACATATTTTTCTGAAAGATTAGCATTTGATATTGGATATGTCATTTTTTGGAAGAACTAAATCATTTATGAAAATTTATGTGTTTGTGTGTAGGTGTCAGTGTGTGTTATTTGTGATATATGCAAAATAATTTATAACCCTTAAGCTTATTTTAGTAAACTAATTTTATTTTCTAATTTGATAGTTTTCATTCTCAAATCATGTCTTTATCTACACATAGAAAGAAAAAACTCATAAAAATTTTAAGCAATTAAATATATCAATCATTAGGTACTACAATACATTAAGAAATACTGCCTCAAAATTTCAAAATGATGGTAGTATAACACTTTTCAAGGTTCATAAAGATGAAACAAAAATATTTGCTATTTCTTTCTTTTACTTATGACATATTCCACATGCATTTCTGATATAATATTGAGGTTTTTTAACACCTCTTGAAAGATTCACAACTTCTAAAAAGAGCAAGGTGTGGTGTCAAACACCTGTAATCACCATAATTGTGAGGCTGAGGCAGAAGAACTGGTGCAAGTTTGAGGACAGTCTAGGCTACATAGTGAGTTCAAGGACAGCCTGAATACACAGCAAGATGCTGTATCAATAAAAAAAAAGAAAGAAAGAAAGAAAGAAAGAAAGAAAGAAAGAAAGAAAGAAAGAAAGAAAGAGAGAAAGAAAGTTATCAATATATTTTGGGTTATTTATTGAATTTTTCCAGGAATTACTTTTTGAGGGTCCACCTTTGTATTTTGAATTTGTAACAATTAAAATGATTTATTTCTACCTGCCAGAATTAGAAAGGTTCCAAATGAGAATATAGCAACTTCTATTATAAGTATCTCTCTGAATGCTTGTCATACACAGGTACTTAGTAGACGTTTAGTAAGAGTAATAAAATATGGAAAAATTTTAAGAATATTTTAAATTAATAATAAATATAATGTGAAAACTGTAGCAATGATACAAAATATGAACACAATTGACCCTTTCAAAAATGAATTACTCTGTGTTAGACTCAAAGTAAATCAAATATTAAGCTCACATATATTTATAGGAAAAGAAATTTTAAGAGTGAATATAAAGTGTCATAGTTTTTCTAAAAATACTAAGAATCACAAAATGCATTATAAAATATATTGCAATATTCATCTAATATCAATATTTTGAAAATAATTTAAACTTAAATGTAATTGTGAACTGTAATAACACAAATGAATCAATCAAATAACAAAATTGCTTTCATAAATTAATATCTAATATTTCCACCCTGTATACAAATATTTTGTTATATAATGGAATTGTCAGAGCCAACTAATGTCACAGAAAATAATTGAATTATTATAGACATAGTCTGCTAAAGCAAAATATTAATTTTTTCAGCTCTTATTTTTTAAACAAATATTTTATTCCCTCCAAAAAATAGTTGAGAAGTCAGGTAATTATGTTTTACATAGAAAGAAACAAACCTGGAAATTCTTCTTATAGTAATAGCTGGGTAGAAATTATCAGGCAAAACCCTCCAATGTAGCAATTATTAACTTTGATGAAAGATAAAATTCTATTGTGTGAAAACTCTGAAGACTGGACAAAATCAAACAGAAATAGGATGGAATATGACTCTGGAGAAAAGATAAGCATCCTATGGGAGAGTGACATTTAAGTGGTTTGTACCCTTTATGCATCTACCTCTTGAGTGTTCAACCGCAAGGATCAGAAAATTCTAAGTACAACACAAAGAAGCCATCTCTATGAAAGAAGTACTCAAAGTTCACAAAACTAAATGGAAAGACGTATGTCGTAGCTACTTTTCAGTCACTAAGACAAAGTACCTCATACCCACAACTTAAAAGACAAAAGGTTTTTTTTAGACACAAGGATTCCAGCAATGGTTGCTTGGCTCCAAGGCAGGTCACACAGCAAAGGGACATGGAGGAAGAAAGGTGCTCAAACAATGGCAGCCAGGAAAAAGACATGAAAGAGTTGAAGACAAGAATACATCCTTCAAGGACACACCCCCAGTGACACACTTCCAACTAGTCCCCATCTCCTAACAGCACATTCAGCTATGAATCAAAAAATGAGGAGTTAGAGACCCACGATCAAATCAACTTCAGAACACTTTAGAGGTTGGGGGAACATTTTAGATCTAAACCATAACAAGAAATTTCAATAGCCACAAGAGGGAGAAAAATAATACAGCCACACTGTGTAATATTTTTTCCCCTAGCCTGCAAAACATTAAATGCTGTGTTAAGCTGCTAAATTTATAGTAGTTATATAGTAGTAGAAATCAAATACAAGGATTACAATGTATCAAATTCCTAAAATTAAAAACAAAACAAAAAATGTACTTCTAAGACTGTTAAAGTTATCATATTAAAGAAAGGTTTGCAATGTTAAAAGACAGGAATATTCAATACTGTTAAATTATCCATTTTACTAAAAAGGATATATAGATTCTAACATACTTTAATCAAAATCTCAGCACCTTTTCTGATATTTATTCTAAAGTATATGTGAAATTTATAAAGGAGAAAGTCATAAGAATAAGCTTGCAGAACTTAAAATACTGATTTCAAGAATAAACATTCATCCCTTGTAAACAAGACAACATAATATTTTTCTCACTGACAAACACATCAGTGGACAAAATAGAATGTCCAGAAGACATTATTCATATAATATCGCTATATGTATCTAACTAAACATTATATGTAATCTCAGTTGATTTACAAATAAACACTAGGGTAGTTTATTAGGAAAAGAGAAGTTTTCAAAAACTGTCTCAAACAACTAGATATAGGAATAGAAGGAAATAGACATTGATGCTTACTCATGATCTAACTGATCAGTTGTAGTACATAGACCTATATGACCATAGACCATGAGACCTAAAACTTCTGGCAAAATATAGGAGAAAAACATGATAATAATTGGGAAAATGCTTAAGAATATATAAAAGTAATTGTAAGAAAAGCATTGATAAATTGTATTTTACTAAAATAAACTTTTTTCTTATCTGTTGTATTATTAAGAAATAAAGCCTGGAAAGCATATTGCCTATACATATATCTGATTAAGGTCGTATATTCAGAAAATCTGCAGAGCTTCTATGTAATAAAATGATTACTATCTAAACAAATACTTCATAGTCACAAGAAAATACCAGTATCCATCTATTAGAATGGTCAAGTTTAAAGGCAGAAAATAATCAGATTTTGGAAACAGTGTGGAGTAATTAGAAATCTCTTACATTTAAGAGATTAACCTGCTTGTAAGTTAAATCATTGCATTTACTTCAGAGAACAAAAAGGAGTTTTTTCAAACTTAAGGAACACATATCCTATACCCAATTGCTTTTGAATTCTAGATATCTGTTCAAGCAAAAGAAAATGCATACTCATAAAAATACATACACTGGATTGTTTTATGTTATCTTATTAACAGTTGCTTCAAATTGGACACAAATCAAATTTTATCAGCTGGAAAAAGAAAAAAATTGCCCTAAATGCATATAGTAGAACTCTACTTTGCAAGAAAAAAGAGAAAAGTACAGATGTTCACAACAGGACAGATAAGTTCCTAGAAAAAGACTTTGAAGCACATTCTGGGATAATAAAAATATCAATGCTTTCCAAACTGTATACTTAATATCTGAGCATTTTATTCTATTTAAAACTTTATTTCATATAAAGAAATACAAAATCTTGAAATAGTAAAAACTGAGTTTAAATTTAATACATGAATTATAAAAGGTCAAAATTGTATGCAAAATAGTTATGGACCCAAAAGAAGGACCCCTTCCTTCATCATGAAGCATAAAAAAAGGGAAACAAGTTTGATCTATCTATCTATCTCTGTCTATCATCTATCTCTCTTTATATGTATAAATTGTGTGTGTATGTGTGTGTGTGTGTGTGTACAGACTCTTTCCTTTTGCTGTCACATGTTACTGAGAAAATAAACAATTTAGTTAAAAAATAAGAACAAATAATATGGTTAGAAAAATAGAACAAGACTTGCATTATACTTTTCTAGGTTTCACATGGGGATACTGCAGGCCACCTCAGAAAATTTGAGTAATCTGCATACCCAGTCTAAACTCATCAAACTGTGAAAATAAAATACGAGCAGGTGTTTAAATACACACACTATACCTCAGTAAAACTACTTATCCAAAAAATTAGTTAAGGGCAGATGTTTTTATTCCTCCAAATATAGAGGAAGGAAATTCCATGTAGCAGGAAAGTAGTCAGGGACTGCTGGGAGTTATTGGATGATCCAGAACTCTTCCCTCTTTGGTGACAATGAGCATATTCTTCATGGAGCTGCCATGGTTTAACATAATGAACCACTAGAGGAGGACTCTGGTAAAAGCCATGAAAAAATGAAATGTGACTTTGGCAGTGCTCGAAGAATAGCAGTAATCTGAGAGGTCAGACATACTTTTCACCATCCAGAGACCAAAGAAATTGATCAGAGAAAGCCAGAGCCCAGCTAGTGGCCACTCAGGATATCAATAAGGTATGTGACCACCAACCAGGTCTTTATGTATTTGGCCTGCAAATTAGTAATTAAGCTATGCTACCATTAATTAGCTAATTTTATTATTTAACCTTTTTATAATTATATTAATAATAAAGATCATTTTGTCATGTATGTCTACCAGAGTTTATTCTAATTTCTTGAGATCCTATTCATCAAACTGAAAATCTAGGGAATAACATAAATCAATCTTTGTAAGTAAAGAATTTCATGCTATATTCACATGGAAAGAAACAGAAAAAAATCTAGAATTTTTGTTTGAGAGTAGATCAGCGAAAGTAATAGGAAGCAGAGGGAAAAGAATGGAGCATATATTTATTGGATGCTTCCTATATGCTAGAAATTATGAGGCACTTTCTGTTTTATATTCCCTGCTATATTCCATAGATAATTTAAATTTATTTAAAGGAGAACAGGCAGTGAAAGAAATAACTGAGCAAAATAATAAAACGGTAGAACTACATATACAATTAAAATACAAAGTCAATAACAAAAACTTACACTAAGATGCCAGAAATTGTTCCTTCTAAGTGGCACTTCCAATAAAAACAAAATGTTGACATGGTGAATTATAATACTGTCATTATCCCTAAGGAGAAAAGGCAACAGTTCCATGGGGGAATCATAGATTTTCTTTCAGCTGAGACATAAACCATTTTCCTTTATGTCGGATTAAACAATGTCCAAATCATCAAAGGGAATGTGGAATTGACAGGCCATACATTGAATAATCACTCAGTGTACTTCAGGGCAAATCTTGGACATACAAAGTGCATACAAATTCATTGATTTACACAGATAATGATGTTCAAAGAGATTCAATATAGCAGAGAAAGCAGACTTAGGGCTTCAAGTGACAAAATTACCAGGCACTAACACTTATGCATTCAAACATTCATTTCTATAATATCTGTTACTTGTCAACCCCTGGAAAATGCAACAAGGATACAATAATAAATGAAAAGAAACAGTTTCTTCTGTTGCAGAGTTTCTAAACTGTTAGTGCCCAATAGGTAGTAAGTAATTAGTGAATTTGAATTAGTTAAATAGGACCCAGTATAATAGAAGAGTGAAGTAGGAATAAATAGCGGTAGTGTTAAGGTCCTAAAGAAATGAATGTTGTCTTAGAATCCCAGTCTCGCCGAAGTGCTGAAATAACAAAAAAAAAAAAAAAAAAAAAAAAAAGAAGAAGAAGAAGCCTGATGGAATAGATTGAGAAAATACACTGGCCAAAGAATATCTGCCACATAGGTAAGGCAGAGGTTTCCACACTGTATCTTCTTATTTTCGTCATATTTAGGATCCTCATAACCCTGGCTGACCCACAAGAGTTCAGGCTTAATGAGTGTGAGTAATAAAGCGACCATCACTCACTACATGTTTGGGAAGTTAATTATATGGTCAGTCTAATTGTACTAGAGTTGTTTTTTGGTTCACATTTCTGAAAATCTAGAATGAAAAAATCTACACTAATATTATTGATTCTAGATATAATCCAAGGCTGTCAACCTAAGCTTAAATTAGATCCTAAACTCACAAGGCAGCTTGGAACCATTTCTATAATTCTGTAGAAATTACATCATGTTTTAATTCTAAGGTTTTTCTAATAAATGTGCTCTCATGGGTTTTCCCTGAATGGTACTCTCTAACGACCTATCGTCAGAGAAATAAGGGCACGTCTACGTAACTTAAACTCTCCTCTGCCTGTGTAGATCTATGAGCCAGACTAGCCCCAAGAAAGGGAGATTTGTAGGACTCACCATCATCTGCTTCCAAACTGAGTGGAAAGTCAGTATGCATATCCTCAGTCCTCACAGGGGACATTATTGCACAGTGCTCACACTCTGCAACCTGTTTGATTTTTGCAACCTTCTCTGTACCATCAGTGCACATGCCAAAAAATTGTAGTCTAATTTTATTTCAGAAGTGACATCTACTTTTTCCTGGGCAAAGATACTTCAAATTTATTTAAAGGCACATTTATAACTTTTCACAAAGGTTTTATTTTATTCTTTAATTTGTGTGTGTGTGCGTGTGTGTGTGTGTGTGTGTGTGTGTGTGTGTGTGTGTGTGTGTGCATGAGATTGAACTCAGGACCTTGAGCTTGCAAGGCAGGCAGTGGCACCACTGAGCTAAATCCCCAGCCCCTGTCAGCATATATTGCATAAGCACCACTTCAGCCTTGGACTCCAACATAACCTTTGATACCCTAAGCCACACCAAGAAACTCTATTCAGACCTCAAGTTGACAACGGCTTACAGAAATGGAAGCGGACTGAAGCAAGCTAGTATAACGTTTGAACAGAATAAATTTTATCTTGTGGCTTAAATAATTTTGTAATGGTTTCTAAGATATATTTGGAAAACTTTATTAAAATCTAAAAAGAGGACTACTTTTTCCAGAGTGTGTAAATGCTATAGTAATTATGGCTGGGTCTGGAGGGAATCCATAACGTGAGGACAAGGAATCCGATTTTAAGAGGAACGAGTTAGATTAGTACCAAACTATGCATCTTCTACTTCTACTAGATTCATGATCTGAAAATATTATAGCATCTATTCTATTTAAAATGATAAAATAAATTACCCTGAGGTTTAATAAAAAGATGGATTGACTAGTAGCATTATGGTGATGAATAAGTTAAAAAATATTTAACTTTTCTCAACTATTTAGTATTGATCACTTAGTTTTTGAGTATCTGATTATCCTAGAGCTAAGAATTGACATTCTACCATCTCTTCTTTAAAAAATAATTATAGAAAACTACTGAAAATGTGGAAATAAATCAAAAGATATGTATATGTAATAAATTGCATAGAGAGCTCATAGATAAATGGAATACAAATTTGTTGAAAATATTCCTTACATTTTAAATCTTTGTTTTATGAAAGTTTGTGTTTGAAAGTATCAATTCTTGACTAAAACTTTAAAAAATGTTAATGAAAAGCTAATTAAATCTGTAAATATGCATTATTCTTGATTTGATAACAGGGAGTTTTTTGGTTTTGTTTTTCATTTTTTAGCTCTAGTTAACAAGGAAAAGAATTTTTAGAGAAAATTGATGACTTCAGAACATAAAGGCATTGTCTGCATTTTTTCTTTGACATTTAAAAAGGAATAAGACCCAGAAAATGCATAAACACTTTAAATGTGACACATCAAATATGAGAGAATTAATCTCTCTTATTTTATCTTGGCATTCCCTGACCTACATTTTCTTCTCCAGGCTTTATTGAGGGAAAAAAATAAAGTTCATTCATTCTCATTGATAATGAAGTAACACAGTTTAGAAAAGTTATTTTTCTCATGTTCATTGGAAAAGAACTTATTTGAGGATGACTACATTTCCATTATGCCTGTGGATGATCTGATATGAAATGATTATGAAGGGCTTTATGCATCATGCATTACAAATATACACAAGAAAAGACATTGCCAAGAGATAATTTAATTCACCTTGGTAGTGACATATGACAACAAGATTCACACAATTTGACTTCATATTGTATAAATAGTAGGCAAATAAAATAACAAGATAACAAAATAACATTTTCCTCTTAGCAAGAAAAATATGCCACATATTATTCTATTTTCATAAATATAAACTGTCCTAAGGCAGAAAGATGCTCAGTTTTTGATCAATATTGTATTTATTCATAAGCATTAATCAAATATTAAGCATTACTGAAATGATGCATGTTTCTGTTTGGGGGTGCTGAAATACATATTCATTTGGGCTTTGGTTACATGTCCTTTGATTTAGCAGACTATTTTCTCGAGTGCAGTGAATAGCACATAAGAGCAATAAAACCATGTGTATAGAAAGCATTATTTCTTGATGCAACTCAGCAATTATAGTACACTTGATATCCCTGAGGGTGGATTTTTAAGCTCTTGCTATATCTAAACACCTGTGTAAAATGATCTTCATTTGCAGTTACAGGGGGCTCATTTACATTTTAATGTGGACAGTACCATTTTGGATGCCACTGGGCCCTGTTCAGAGAAGTTCAAGGACACTGTTCAAGAGTCTCTTGACATATTATACATTAGCTTTGCAGTGAATGTCACAGCAAGTAAAAAGAAGGCACTGTGGTAGTTTACATCCTAAAAGGTAAATGTGAAGAAATCCATGGATCTTATTACTTCATCACAATACTTAAATCTCTGTGTAAAATGCAACAGACCATGAATGCAAATGCAGATTGACTTAAAAATGCCATTAACCCCTGAATTAAAAATAAAAAATCTGTTTATTTCACACCACCATTGTTTTACCTTTTCTAGTCAGGGTCACCTTACAATTTTTTTTAAAAAAACTAACATAATGAGTATACAAAAAAATAAAATATTTATTTGGAAAAATATGCCCTAGAAAAGTCTTTGTCTCGAACATGGTCTATGAATATCAAGCTTGATATACTGATGAAGCTGTCTATAGGATATTTTATGCAGTTGATCGGAATAAAATATGTAATTCATATATTGTTCTTTACTTAACTTTTGAAACTTAACCCTTGCTATGCTATGCTTTTAAAAGTAAAAGAAGATTCAAATATAGCTCAACAAATGTAAATAAATATTGGATTTTGTATTCAACAGTTTATGAGTAATACTGATGCCTAGTAACTTGTGAAGTATTCTCTCCATGACAACTATACATAGTAGGAAGAAAGTTTGTCATAGTGACAGGTACTTAGTTTCTAAAATCTAGTTATGATTCAAGCAAAATCTCTGTGGGTACTTTCTCCAGGACCTTATTTTCTTTTTTTTCTTTATATCCTTTTCTTTTCTTTCTTTTCTTTCCATTGAGTTTTAAAATTGGAATATTTGCACTGAGCTACAACCCAGTCCCTTTTTTACATTTTATGTTTTGAAATAATGGATAGATTAGTCACTAAATTGGCCAGTCTGGCCTTGGAGTTGCAATCCTCCAGCCTCACTTTCAAAGAGTACTGAAAATGTGGACAGAGGCCATATTATATCCAGCTAAAACCAGTTTTCCTTTTATTCTATGGAGACAACATGATTGGATCAAAAATTTTCCTTCTTGTATCAAAGTTTTAGATGTAGGCAAACTTCCTCTTGACCACCATTCCATACATAGCCACATATTCTTACATAAATAACCTATCTTCATATATAAGCAATATAATTAGGGAAAATTTTTCTCCAAAAATTATACATATATGTCAATTCAAATTTGAAATTATTTTCTTAGTTTTAGATAATGTAATTCCATTATAAACAGTTAAATTATTTTATATCCATAGAAAAATACTCACCTAATATATTAATAGCATTAAAACAACATATAAGTTTTTCTTACATCAATTTATGTTCCTTTTCTCTTTTCTTTCAACTCTTCTTTCTTTCTTCCTTCCTGTTAGCATGTAATAGATATGTCCATCTATAGAATTTGATTTAAATCACTAGCAGTATACTGGGCTTACCTATCTAGTCAATGAATGTTTTCTAGTTTATAACAGTGATAGATATAATTGAATAATCCTGCATTTTGTAGCAACATAATATGCTACTGAAGAAAATCTCAAATATGATATTTTCATTGCTATTTATAGGCCCTGTAGATTTTATCTACTTCCACATGCACCAGTATTCTATGGAGTTCATATTTTTATTCCCTTTGACTTTAGTAAAAAGTTTAAAATCCTAATTAACTAATATTCAGAACTTCATACCATTCCACCATTCAACACAAATTTCAGTACAACTGAAAATATATACTCTAGTCCTGAAAACAGAGTTGGCCTGCATGCAGGAAACACTAATGTGAATGACAGCTAATTTTAATGTCCCAGGGATAAACCTTGAACCACCAGAGGGATGTTGTTGGGGAAACACCTATGCTTTCTTTTTCTTTTATAGAGATAAGACTCAAGATCTACTCTAAACTCACTGGTAGAGTTTCTTGTTGGGAACTCTGTGAAAATGCTGCTGGCATTCATGATTCAGTAGTCAATGCGATGATCAATTGAAAGCACAATTTTTACTGCTTTGGTTCTCCACTATGTCTTATTTCCTCATTGCACTATAAGGCTGTCCTGGGACCATAATCATATGAACTATATTCAGTAAGTCTTTCTGTGAAGAGAAAGCTCTTACACAGTAATCCAAGACATATGTCTTTAGAAGCCTTTTGTCCACCTATTCAACCTCTTCTTTGACCTCTCCTCAATTTCTCTGGAATAATTGCCTCCTTTCATACCTGCTTTTCTATAATACTTTTCAAGCTGATTAATTGCTCATTAGAAGAAATAACTCCCAATTATATGCCACATTTTAGAATAAAAATTCCTTCCAAACAAGTAAAACATTAAATAAAATCTTTTTTTTCAGAATGCACAAAAGAAACTGACATTTTAAAAATTGGTTATCAATGATCAAGAGAATATAAACAAAAGAGATTTACAAAATTAACAATTTTTAGTTAGTTATATCCAGAATTAACATAGATGTAGAAAAAAATTTTAGACAATAGAATATACAATGATAATTCAACTTACAGGAAAATTTTATAGTATTTATCAAAATTTTAAATGTAGATATATTATAATTGAGCATTTTACTAAAGCTTTACTCCTAGCAAATATGCATGTTGACAGTCTATTGCAGCTTCTTTTGAAGTAATAAAAGTGAGTCTTTCAGAAAGTGATTGTGTCAAAGGGCTTTCTCTCCACCAGTGGATCTGTTTTTTGGTGAGACCATTGTGTGATGGCTTTATTGGGAGGTGATAGAAATGTAAGAGGCAGAACCTTCATGAAGGGACTAGGCTGAGGGGTGTGAATTTGTGATTTGCTCCCTTGACCATTGGCTCACTCTCTCTTCCCCCCTTCATCTCTCTCTCTATCTCTCTGTCTCTCTCTCTTTCTCCCCCCTCCTTGCCTCCCTCTCTCTTTCTTCTTCCAGACTGCCATGAGATGGGTAAGTTTCTTCCACCTAACTTCCACCATGTTACTGCCTCATCATAGGCCTAAAGCAACAGAGCCAGTTCATATGGACGGAGACCTTTGAAACCATGAGACAAAATACATTTGTAGTGTTTTGCCTTGTTTTTCTGTTCACGAAACAAAAGATTAACACATGCCTACAATGGTTTAGATATATTTTTTCTCCATGTCTCATGTCTTGGTAACTTGGAAACTCACATCTTGGAAACTTGGTCCCCAATGTGACAGTACAGAAAAGTAGTGGAACTGTTGTAAGATGGGATTCAATGGGAAACGATTGAGTCTTTAAGATTGTTTTATACTTTTTTCCTATGAGTAAATTCTTATTTTGTTGCCCTTACAAGCGTGGGTTGTTTGAAAGAAGCCTGCCACATTATTTAACTATCTCTTCCACATGTGCCACTTACCACTCTTGAACATGCTGCTGCCCTTGTGATGCCATCTGCTCTGAGGTCCTCACTACATAGCCTATAAGATATCAGTACCATGCTCTTGAATCCCCAGAAGTAAGAGCTAGTTAAACCACTCCTTTTCTTTATCAAATACCCAAACTCCTGTATATGTTAAAACAACATATAATGAATTTAAACAATGCCCATAAGTGAGAATGTTAAATAAACTGTAGTATATTCATATTCTTAGCATTATATAACATTTTTAAGAATTCAAATTATACAAATGCACCTATACAGACTCATGTTGACATGCAAGATGTCCAGATGTTTATGAGGGACATTATTTATATTAAATCACATATGTTATATTCCTTTTTGAGAAATAAATAACTATTCATGTAAGTTCCTAGAAAAGGGATAGAATGAAGGCACATAGGATTGCCAACTATGGGTTGAGATTAAGGTTAATCATAAAAAAAAATTATCTTTACAAACATCTATATTTAGTGAATCATTTACTAATGGAAACCATTCAAATATTCATATGTAATTGCTATATCACTGTTTAAAGTATAACCAGCATATGCCATGTACCTCATTTTTGTACCCGATATTTCCACCTTTTTACTGTTAACATTTTTATGTACTTGTTTATGTAAATGCTTTTTAAAAATTAATTTTAATGGTACATTTAAGGTATACAATATAATGACATTCATCATTGGAAGATTGCACCTTTACATAACCATCCTGCTTCTTATTTTTTCCCCATTCCCTTGTACACCTTCAACCCTTCCATCCCTCACTATCAACAAAGACTTTTCTTTATTCTTTTTATCCCTGTTAGATTACAGAATTCATTAAGACTAGCATCATGTCTTTTTGTTCACTGCTCTCTGCTCAAACATATGAAATATATCTGATGAAAAACATATTTATGTGTGCTGTATGTCTGAATGAAGAAAAGAATGGCTCTTCCAGTCTAGCAGTATCAGAGGGTAACTATGGATGTTGGAAACAATATCCTTGCTTTTACCTACACCATAGTATTTCTGATCTCATAGTGTTTTCTTTATTGGCAATTGCCTAGAAGATACAAGCCTTTTAGTATATGTTCAAGGTTTCTACATACACGATATATTTTGTAATAATATATGCATATATGAAATATATTCAAATCAATCATTCAAATATATCTGTATAAAAATTCATACATATATATTCTATATTTTACTATAAATATAATTACATATGATGCCATTTTCAGAGCATGTATTTATTATATCTTAACAACAAAGTTATATGTATATATACATATGATTTTATGATAAGCAGTTCTGCCTGATTTGAATGTAGATATGTTAATTTAAAATGTATGATAGATAGAAAGGAATTTATTATATATATATATATATATATTGCCAAGAAGGAAGTATATGAAAATTGTAAACATTTCTTTTTTTTTGGTACCGGGGATTGAACTCGGGACCTTGCACTTGCTAGGCAGGCAGCAGAACCACTGAGCTAAATCCCTGGCCCTGCAAATTGTTCACATTTTTAAAGACATGGTAATTGAATTAATCTTTTTGCTAGTGTTTCTAGAATGTTTCAAAACTGAGAAATTCTTATACATAATGTAACATGACACATTTTCTTTGTTAGCATTTTTTAATGGTTATAGGTGATAATAAAACAGTTTTCTTAGTTGTACATAATAAAAAAATGGATATGTTTTAGAACAATTAAAATACATTTAAATAATTAATAATTTGTTAATATAAAATCTAAGTAAAGAACATGACTTTTCTAGTATATTTTGTTAGTGGAAATATAGAATATTCTCATGGCACATTCATCAAATGTAGGCTTATATACTATGAACCATTGTCTTTCCAAAACTAAAATCCACTGAAACAAAGGAAGCACATCCTGTGAAACCTTTATAGAGGAAATGTTAAATATATCTGGATAGCAAATACCAGAATAGATTTGGAAAAATTGTTTTTCTTCTTTGATTATAAGTAAATTGCAACAAATCCATGCTTATTGTACCACTTAAAGTTATTTCATAATAAAGCTGTTATATTTATTACATATTCCAATTTTTTATTCATGTCTGGCCTATTCTTGCAGAAAAAAATTCTACACTTAACTCTTTCTGGCTGCATTTAAAAACATTACAAATAATAACTCAAAAATGTCATAAAATCCAACTAATTCTGAATCATTAATACAGCTTTACTTATTTAGTCATTGCCAATTGTGAAAATTCACAGTATGACTTCCTGTTTAATTACAAATTCTCATGTATGCATATGATTTGTTAATTTATGTAAATTACTTTACTGTTGATTGTGATAAAATTTTATCAGTCACACAACACATGATTGAGGTATGGTGCTAGTGATTTGTTTATTCTTTTCAGATAGCTCATGACATTTTATATTTTTCTCCTATAATCATTAATATGCAAATTTAACAGTTATTTTAACAAAACTCTTGGATGATTGGCACATTTTTTATAAAAGATATTTCTAATAGACAAGCAACAAAACACCTAAATTATCACAAATGGTATGCTCCACTGGAGCTGTCAGATTCATTGTCAGGTTAGTGGAGATATTGGCTATTTTTATGTCTACATTCTTGAAAAACATCATAGAATTTTATGATTTATTTCTTAAAGATAAATTCATATTTATCATATGACACTGGAGAAAATTTTATATATGTTGTCAGGTTACTCAATCCATTTAATTTCCGTGCTTTTAGGTAAAGATTATTTTAGTAAATTAATTCTTAGGAGAAAAAGTATTCTTTTGTGCCTCATTTAAACAATATTCATAATTTTCCCATTGTAAGAGGAAATGAATTTCTGACTACCAACTGATGCAGAAAATGCCTAAACATTTACAGTTCAGAACATTGTTTGCTTCCAGGTATGAGTTCTATTTAGAATATCTGTGCCAAGTATATTTATAAACAAATAGCACTGCAAATGCAAAAGTTTTCAGTAAATAATTTCAATATATTTTTAAAAAGCCTGAATAAAAATAGTTATTTATATAGAAAGGATGTGTAATTATTTATATATATAAAATTATATGCATTTTTTAATCTAATTAAGGTAACTGCTTCATGGTCCAAGTCATTTTCACTTGAAATTCAGTAGACGTTAGCTAACTGATCATTCTGCTTCTGCATTTAAATCCCAACAGTCTATTCTGAACATTATATCTCAAATGTGTCTATCAAATTATATTGTGAACATGCCAATCATCTATTTAAAACATTACAAATGCTATATTCTCAAGGTTAATGAAAAAATTCACAATGACTTGCAAAGTTCTCCAAATCTAGATGCTTATTAATACTCGTGCTCTATTCCCAGCTCAGCACACTATGTTTCATCCTAATCTACAAATGCTTCCACTTTTCTGTTGTCAAATTTTTAAGGTCTAAGTTTTTTCAATGTAAATGATTCTTTCACTAATCTTTATAACATGGTACCTTCCATGAGGTCTATCATCAGAACATAAAGATGGTCTTTGACATGAAATGGGATTCTGTCCCTATAAATCTACTATAAATTGAAAATATACTAACTCAAAAATACATTTAATATACATATGCCCCCAAACATCATAGCTTTGCAACACACTTCTTACTCCTGGAATACCCAGGCTGATTGGGTGCTTTGATATTGTGGTTGCTGCTGCCCAGTATCACAAGAACACTGGATTACATATTTTTACCTGGGAAAAGATGAAAATTTAAATCTGAATTACAAGTTGTACTGAATGGGTCTATAGCTTTTGAACCATCATAGGAGCCAAATATTGGAAGACTAATCTTTGAAAGTGGGGAACTGTATTTAAAATCACAGCTCACAACCCATATGTTTATTATTGCACTATTTTACATAGTACTCTATAGATTACCTACTTAGAGCAGTAGAAAAAGGCATGCAGTTTTTATTTGTTTTGTTTATTGAAATATTTTAAATATCTAGATCAGTGACTGGCAAGCAGTAAGCCATCGGTATTTATTTGTGAAAAAATATTGAACAAAAAAGTGAAAGAGAGGGAAAGAGAAAGGAAAGAAGAATGGTAGTAAGAAAGGAAGATAAGGAGAGAACTAGAGAAGATTGATGGATATAGAAATAACTGAAATATCGAAATAGGTAAGTTAACGCTGATTTAAATATTACACGATGTTCACATGCATGAAAACATCACATAAATAGGAACATTAGCGTTATTATGTAACCTTAGTTATCCTATCAGTTTAACACATTTTTATAGTCCAAGTTACTCAGTGAATCTAAGCAAATGAAAAAAAAGCAAAATAGACTCATAGTATGTAGAAAAATCACATTGAATTGGATTTCAGTAGACTCAAATGCTAATTTCATTACAAAAGCATCAATTTTCTTATTTTAGGTTCTTAAATTTAAGTTTCAGTCTTCTCATTTTAGAGAGTCCAATATATCTAAGGAACCAATATAGCTGTAACACTGAAGTATTTTTACATGAAATCGAAATTAATGTTATGGGGTATATTATTTATTTGTTTGTTTTTCTGGCAGCTTACTAGTTTTTTCTACTTTTACAATAACAGAGCTAGTGTTTCTGTATGTAGTTATCTAAGCACTACATTTAATTTTGGAGTAAGAGTAGTAATTTTATTCATTTGGTCATCAGTTATCTATTAAGTCCTATTATGATCTAGGTGTTTTTTTGGTTTTAGACACAATACTATGAACAAGATTTAAGATACTTTCTCTTTTTGATCTTAAGGGAGTACAATTTATTGGAAAGTGCACATAGCAGAAAAGAAGAGAAGTAACTTTATTTTCAGATAGCTATAATGGAAAAAATGAAATGTAATATTAGGTGTGTCTAATTAATCTCAGCCAACTTGGGACGAGTATTCAGAAAAACCCGAGTGGCTATTAGAACTTACATCTGATTCCAGGGGTGGGGGAAATAGGAAAAGGAGGAATTTGGTGAAGAAAGATGCCAAGAATGCAAGATCTGGGGACCATTCATGTAAGAAAACAGACCAAGAGTGAATTCCCTACTTCAATATTGAACTTTGTGTGTTGATAAAGGTAAGAAAGGCAGAGGGCTGGGAAATAACCAGGATGTGCTTATTTTGGTTCTTTCAGTCCTGGTAGAGAGTTCAGATTTTATTCTTTGGGTAAGATAAAACTATTGAACAATTTTCAGACTAGTGAGATAATGGTTTATTTTTGATAAGATCTTTATGGATTCTACTTGGTAAATGGAATTTGGAGTTAATTACTAAATGCACAAAAACCATGTAAGATCCTTTCTACAGTTTTCCAAGAACACAGAAAATGACAAACCAGAGAAGGCAGTAAATTCTAGAAATGGACAGAATTGACATATTTTAGTCAGAGAAAAGACATAAACATTGAACATGTAAGGTAAGAGAATCTGGAATGATTTATCATTTAATTACCAACTATGATATATCATAAGAATATTTTACAGTGTTTTCTTTTCCTTCTTCTATTTTTGGGTATTGAGAATCCTAACCTGGGTTCTAAATTTCTATTTCTTGTCTTCTGTGCCTTACCTCATATCCATGAATTTGAGAGCTCTTGTGGTCTTCAAATAAACACATTCAACTTGACTTCTGTAAAGTTCTTCCTTGTAAAACTAATTTGAGAATCTTTTTTAATTTGTGGTTTCTATTAGTCATCCTCATATCTATCAAATTACATCATCCTGTTATAGATTTCTTACATTTCTGCAACACCCAACCTTTTTCCTGAATAGATAGAAGTTTAACATGTCTCTGGACACACCCACACTAAGGAATTTATTATGCCAAACTACAATGTACTGCAAATTCATTTCTAAAATCTAAGGATTATACACACATGCACTTTGCTAATTATATTATAACATGATGAATTTTTAATTGACATAAACAGCTCCATGATGCTTTAAAAATATTCCCGGTATATCACTTAGTATTTGATAATATAGTAAATTATTGAATGCTAAATTATGTATTGTGGTGTGAAATTGTCAAGTTATCTCCTATTCGTATGTTATCATCACCTAAGTCAATCTCATGTAACTAAAACGTAAATCCTTGAGCACAGGGACCAATTTTTTTCTTCTCTTCTAAAAGAACCTAAAATAATGCTGATGGAATGACAAGTGATAAATGATGCTTGTTGATGGATACCAGAGAAATAAAAGTGAAGACCAGAAAGTGGAAGCAAATATAGGGTTTTCTTGCTCATTTGGGTATCATAATTATGTACTTTCACATAAGTTGAGGTTTATTGTTTTATATTTTTCTTGGATGTTGATAAAACATATATTTTTTCCCAAGAATATCTTATAATCATGTTTCATTTTTTAAATTTTATGTCAGGTCTTATTTAAAGTGAAATAAAAAAGTAACTAAATACAAGGAATAAATGTGATGTCATTCCCTAGGATGAGGTGTTAAGAAGGAAATCATTATCTAGTTTGCCAAAACACAATATATTGTACTTTGACACTGGAATGTCTTGCCATAAGGATGTGTGTTAGAACTCTCAGCCTATTATTTGGGGATAAATTATATATAATTCATCAATTTTAACATCAAAATGATGAATTTCTGGCAGGGTTTTTTTCTGATCCAAGGAAGAGTTTTTTGGTGCTTCTACTGTCAGATGCTCTATAATTCTAAATATTTAGATGAAATTTCCCAAAACAATACAAATGTGCCCTGAATGCACATGACAACTGACAGCTAAAGCCATTGGAACTTGACTGTATTGTAAGATGACTATAGGTCTGTTTGTTTCTAGTATCAACACATTAATAAATTGATTTAAAAATATTTCAACATTGAAAGTTAATATATTTCCCATTTTCAGTGCAAAATTTCCTTCAGGACATTCAAAAGATCAAAAGGGTGTCTCCTTTATGAAGTGAAGGACCATCCTTTATTCAGTAACATTCAGTGACCCTGATGTTGTACTACCTTCTTGAATTTTTTTCTTGTTCAAAGCAGATTGTGGCAGTGCAATCTTCCTCTGCCTTTAGATAAGAGTTCACACCTAATATGACATAACCACAGTTGTCTAAGCAGTCCCTTATGTATTTAACATAAGAAAGTAGAGCTAACATCTCCACTTCCTGCAAACCTTTCTTTCTCTTTCATGTCAGACAGACTAATTCCTGTTTTCTATTTTAGGGCTTCTGTGCATTTGGGCCCCTTTTCTACCTCTCACATGTGCATGGAGCTCAAGTCAGTTTATCCTCTGTGTTTGAGCCTGAGTGGCATTGCTTACCTGAAGCCCGAGCCAGGCTTCATCTTGGGTGGCCCCATCTGACAGCCCTGCCTCCTTTGCATGTGCATGACATGATGAGAATAATTATGCATTTTTTCATAGTTATTTTATTTAAAAGAATATTATGTAGGCATAAAGTAAAAGGTCAACAATATTATGAAAGATAAAATTCTACTTACAATAGCAATAACAGAGATAAAATCATGAGAAAAAGAAAATTGTAAAGCTCTATGAAAATTTCACTCAAATCATTACAAAAGTAAGAACTGTAAATAAATCTTAATCTCTTTTGAGCAGGTTTATTTTACCTAATAAACATCTTGTAGTGGTATGTGTATAGTAACTCTGAAACTATTCTAAGTATTGTTGATAGACTGAGTAACTGAGAAAGGAGGAACAAAAAAGATCATAATATAATGAGAACAAAAATCATTGCTAAAAGAAATTAAAGAATGTTAAGTGGTATTCCAGCCAGAAATGCACAGCTCACAGATGATCAAGAGGAAACATTTGAAAATAATTATGCATTTTTATGGTATCCTTAATTTTAATTTCCATGTCTTCACCATGAGATCTAGATACCCAAGTGTGATATCTTCCTTCTTCACTGTTCTGTTTTTTATTTTATTACAATATCCACACAAGAGGAGCACAAAGGCTCTGGATTGCATGAATAAATAATAAAACACTATAGTTCTCTCTAGATAAATTATCTGAATTGAACATGAAGGAAAACTTAATTTGCTTCACTAAACTTTATTTCTGATTCAAAATAAGTGTGGGGCATGTTAGTAAGGCATAGCTGGGGGAAAATGTAATTTTAGCATTTATGATCAGCAGCAAGAGCAGCACCAACATAACTGTATCATACAGCTGAGGTGTGAGCAGAATTTTTCACAGTGTACATATAAGAGTGCAAATACTCTAGTGTCTTCCTACTATGCTCTTTTCCCTGACAGTTAAGGAGGAGGTTAGGTTTTGGTGGAAAAGCCATATGTTACTTGGCCCATAAGCTTTGACACTACATTGGCTGCAATACAATCATTATTAAGCTCCTATGTAAAAAAAAGAGAATTAGGTTCAGTAATTCATCAACAGTATATTAGATGATTTTTTTTTTTGTACCGGGGATCAAACTCAGGTCCTTGCACTTGCGGAGCAAGTGGTGGAACCACTGAGCTAAATCCTTGGCCCCGGTAAAATTTTTTATATTGTTCTACTGTTTGTGACACACGTATACTGAAGTTTAATAGCTAAGGCAATAGCACATTTTCATGAATATGTTTCTTTGAATCAATTATTAGTTCAATGATTATATGGACCATATTCTAAGGTCTATAGTTTCCAGGATATATACAAAGTTCTTTGAGGTTTTAAAATTGAGAATTTTGATTATTGTTTCAATTGCTGAGGGTCTGGAACAGATTTGAGATGATTGTGTAACTCAAAGCTTTTTTATTTCTGGAAGTAGAGATGTTAAATTCATATTATTTTAGACACATGGAAAAGCTTTTAATGGAATTTTAAAAATATGTACAAAAATAAAAGAAAATAAGAAACCTTATCATACTCATTTCCAAATTCAATGAGTATTAGCATTCTGTTACTGTTCTCACCTATATTTTCTCATCCCTTGTTCTGTTATTTTCCCATTAAAATTAATTTTACATAGTTAGAATTGTCATTTAATGTACAGGCATCCTTTTATCCAGATGCAAGAAAAAAATAATAAAGGCAAATAAAAACTTTGCAAAGCATGATAATCAATGGGGAAATTTTTAATTTATAGTATAAAATTATATGTATATTTATCATGTTAAGAAAACATCCATAAATTATTGATGGAGTTTTGCCATTCTAATTTCCCAGTAGAGATTATTTCAATCCACTTCATATTTGATCAGTATTTGGTCCTTCCAATTTTGAGTATTCTAGCATTTGTTCAAAGATATTCAGGAAGACCTCATGTGCATGCAACCTGTGAAATCACAAAGCATGTTGCACTTTGCTGGGCCTTGTGTGTGTTTTAATGCTCAGTTATCATACTCTGTGTTGTACTCTTTAATTTTGATCTAATAAAAATTGGAGTAGTTTGGTTGCTTATATTTTTCAGATATTTTATTATTATTTATGTCTTAGTTATATCAATTTTTAGAGACAAACCAATACTTACAAATCAATGTTAATTTTGTCTTTTCTGTTTTTAGTTTATATATTTTAAAACTTTACATTAATGGGACTACACATTTAATGGTACAGTATATGCATTCATAATATTTTGAAACTTTAGTCATTGTGTGATTTTATTATTACTAGTTCTGATGTTTATTTTATTTGAAATGAATATAACCATCCATCATAACCAATTGTTTGCATAGCACACATTTTCTCATCTTGTTTATTTTATGCTACACATAGAGAATTTTAATTTTTAATTTTTATGTATTTGTAAAAATTGTTCTTTAAAATTTACTTTTATTATAATTTCACGGCTCTTTAAGTGTTGTGACCCAAATCTCCAAATCATTTGAAATTTTAAATCTAATTTAATATGAAATTTATTCTTTCAATGATCTTATTTCTCATTACTATAGTAAAAAAAAAAAAAAAAATCCCTCTTTTCCTGAAAAAACAAACTGAAGTTAGTTTTTCAAATAAAACATAGTTTAGGTCTTTCTTATTAATCTTCGTGTTTTAATTGAGCTGTTTAGATACTTTATAATTTATGTAATTATCAATTATAAATTATAGATTTAAGCAACTGTTTTTTGAGTTATTTTTCCTATGTACTCTACATTACTTTTTCAATTTTTCTACCTACTTTTAATTTTATTTTATAATTTTATTATTTATTTTACCTCCATTATTATATTATTGATTGACCCATTCTAAAATTTTAGTAACCAACTATAAAAATGATCACTCAAATTATAGCCTTCATTCTAAAATTTAAGTTGTGCTAAAAAATTTTTTTCACATACTTATGAAATAACTGGATAAATCAAGCAGAACTTCAGGAACTTGCTATAAATCAAAGAAAAGAAGAAGAAAATAAGTGCTATTAATTGTAAATAAATTTTACAATGTATTAGAAATAAAAGATGTTATGGAAAGATTAGGATGAGAGGAGTCAAGAGGAAATTAGTTTTCAACGCAACGGTCATAATAGACCTTGCTGCCACAGTGATGTGCTTGACAGTTAAAGGGGAATGAAGTCAGCCAAGTGAAGGTCTGAGGGACCCATTTCAGGAGGAAAGAATTGCAAGACCACATGCTGAGGTGGAAGCTTGCCCACTATGTTCAAGAAACACATAAAAGCCACTCGTGCTAGAGATATTGATACAATTTCTCCTCTAGGCTTTATGAAGTCACTGTGGGGTTTTTTGTTTTGTTTTGTTTTTTACTGCTGATGGTACATTTGTCCTTTCCCAGCATTAGTTCTCTACAGCTCTTTCTCATGTAAACCTATAATGAATAGAACCACATTCTATGCTTTTGTTATTTTTCTTTTCACAATATCCAATGTGTACGGACAAATTACAGTAAAACTCTCCACTACACAGTTCTTTTAGAATCAACTTTACAGAGATTGGCTCTTTCTAATATGATTGATAATGAATCTTCAAGTATCAGATTACACTGTCATAGTCCTTAGGCTTGATTCTTCTAACCTGCTCCACTTATGTTTTTCTTAATTGAAATTCACCTCATTCTAGAACATCAAGCTTTCTCAGATTTTGTTGGTTGGGCTTTCAAAAGCCAGAAAGTATTTTCCCTCTTCCTAAAGAACTTGTTCCACTAGGTGCTTACGATGGTACTTGAGTATTCATACTTCCCATGCAGTGATACATGAGCATTCATTGGATATGACACCACCTTAGAGATGAAATAACTCCCCTACAGAGAGTAACAATGTGAGAGAAATTTGAGGAATTACAAGAATGTCATTTCTTACTGCCATCTAATTTGATATCTGATTTCAATGCTATTATTTATTCATTTCAGTACTTACTACAGTATTATTTATCCTTCAGTACTTACTCACTACAGTATTATTTATTCACTTCAATTGTGATGAAATGTGTCTTGGAAACTGTAAGTTTCCTTGGAAAATGAAGTTCTGTTGGAATATTAAGATAGATTTAATTTTTAAATTAACATAAATAAAACATCTTTTTAAAAGTTCTGTTAGTGAATATGACTTAAATATCATGAAAGCTAAGTGAGTAATATTAGAATTAAAAGAGGATACACTTTCCAAGAAAAAAGTACAGAAATTTAAACTAGTCTGATTTAACATTAAAACTATCTTGCAATGAAAGCTTTTTAGGTTACATCATGAGATAGCTAGGCCCATATTGAACTCCAATCTATTTTGGTAGAATTTTGAACTCTATTATATACATAGCTCATTCAATACTGAAATATCTTAGGTTTGAAATAGAGGTAGAATGCTTACATTTAGAATGATTGTGAAATATAAATGTGATAGAAATAAAACACTTAGCTCTTAGCTTGACCCTAATTTCTCAATTAAAGTGAAAACTTCTACCTTTACTAGCATTTTAACTTCTTAATCATTATGATAGCTAAAGAAAGCATTTATTGGAGATATTTTTGTAAATAACCATTTTCTAGGACTCAATGTTATGCTAGAGTGCAAACTTAAATTTAAATTGCATCCAAAATGCGTAGCTTATCAAATTAAAAAAGCAGTTGCTCTAATGGTATAGGGAGTAAAAATACTACATAGGGAATATTAGGTATAAATAATAGTATACAAAATATTGCTATTAAGGTATTTGCCTGGATTCTGGAAGCTAATAATTTATTTTGTTTGAAGGGAAAAAAAAAACCTTTGTACTCAAAGGAAGTAAAACATCTGGTTATTTTTATAACCTTAAGGCTATATTGTAACAAATTCACATATATACCATTCAAAAACAACAATTTCTTAATTGAAAATATTCTTTATATGGTAATTCAGGTTTTCAGTGTTTTCTTTAGTGTGATCTTATTTGAACTTTACTTTGAATTATAAAATCCACATCCTCACTAAGGAAACAAAATTATAAACATTTATGATTATTTTGTTAGTAATGTGGCTTACGTTAGAACTACAATGAGTAGCAGTTAAAATGGCATTGTTATATAAACATATAATATAGGTAGATTAGTGCATGTTAGAGAAAATGAAGTTTATCTACAAGCAGAGAAAAAATTTTATCTGCCATGCTTTTAAGCCATTGGCTCATTTTCCTGATTCTATTTCACAATATCCCATTTACTCATGCTCAGCATAAATCTTTTAATTCTTCTGACCTCCATATTTTCTCAGTGATTAATACATGTTTATAGCCTTCTTATTTTACCAAATGTTTAACATTAAATTACTTCAACAATATATTTTAAAAGAAAATAACTTGCAGTGTTAATTTTTAAAATTTGGCAACAAATTTACCTTCATGTAGAAATGAAATACCTTGATGGTGTTTAGTAGTATCTATGAAGATTTGTTCTTCCTATTGAAGAATTACTTCATCTTCTCTGAGAATCTGCTAGCATTCAGCTCATCATATCATTTATTTTGAGATTAAAATATGCTTTCATTTTCTATTAATAAGGAAAATTTAACCTTAAACCATATTTCATTGTTTATTATTTTCTGTGAATGTAGAATTGTAGACATATTGAACAACAAATATCCTTTCTATGTCAGAAAAACTGTATTATCAACTTAGATAATTTTTAAGATTTGTTTCTTTCATTTTATTTTACAACATGTTCAAGCTTTGCCACCTCACAATTTTGGGGGTGTAAAAATGTGCTGAATAACTCTTATCCTTTCTATTTTGTCATAAGAGCCCTAACTTAATCCATTTTCTGTTGATACTAACATAATACCATAAATGGGAAACATATTTTAAAAAAAGAAATTATTTTAGCTTATGTTTGTGATCCAAGCTCCAAGGCATGTGTCTCATGATGGTTTTTCTCTAAGAGACAGGTTATGTGACAGTGTGTACACATTTCCATTTCATTTTCTCAGAAATCCTCCCCTGTTCAATAGTGGTCCTTCACAAATGATTTGATTAATCTTAATTACAACATAAAGGCCCCAATATAAACACCATAATGAGACTAAATTCCTATCCTCTTAAAAGTTTATAATGGAGATTAATTTATAGATGTAATGAGTACATTATAAGACAATAATTATAGAAAATAATAATCAAAGTTTTCACTTTCAGCCATAGGAAAAAGAAGAACAAATGGTACCAAAAACAAGCATGAGGAAGAAAGTAATAAAGATTCAAATGAAAACTAAGGACATAAAGACTGAAAAAGTAACAGGAAAAAGATAACTAATATCTGCTTCCTTAAAAAAGATTAGAATTGGTAAATTTTATATTAAACAGGAATAAAGAGGGAGAACAATATAATTATTAAACAGAAACAAGAGAAAACATTACTAGTAACAAATATAATAATAATAAAGTACTACAGTAAGAAATTGTATGACAATAAATTAATTTAGATAAAACTGACAAAAATCTAGAAAGTTATAAACTATTAAAATTAACAAGAAATGAACAATCTGAATAGACACATATATAAAAAGTGAAGAGAGTAAAATAGTATTTAAAAAAAATCTGCTAAAAAAGCTCAGGGCCAAATGTTTTCAACACTGAATTCTACTAAACGCATAAAAAGAATAAATAAAAACCTTTTAAAAACTCTTCTACAAAAAAGAGAATATAAACAGTATATTCCATCCAATAGAATCAAAACATCATATCACAATCTTAGTAGATGTAGAAAAAGCACTTGACAGAGATCCAACATCTTTTCAGCACACACATTCAGAAGTTAGCACCTTTTAGATATACACATTGGAAGGAAACTGCTACAATATGTTATATATGAAAAAACAACTAAATCACACTTATATAAGTGGTGAATGATTCATGAATTTTCCTCTAAGATCACTAAAAAAACATAGATGCCACCATCCCAGACACTATCAGTAAGAATGAGAAGACCCCAGACAGTCCCACCTAGACACCAAGTGCAGACCACAGCCAGAGGCCCACTGGGACAGCAGTGCAGCACAGAGATCAGGAAGGGCAACATTCTGAGCCCAGAAAATATCATAATGGTGAGCACCAGAGAGAGGGTCTCTCTGAGGCTTGTTGAAAATTGAAGCACACTGGGAGAACAAAGAGTCAGCTCAATAAAGGCAAAGCAAACTGTAGTAGTTGGTGAGTTGTTGGGGTCAACACCTCCTACCAGAACCATACTTTTTGCAGGGGAAAGGTGGCTGGAACATACAGTAGAACTATGCAGAGTTCAAATATGAAGGAGGTCAGGGAGCTCAATTCTAGCCTTACAGGCAGAAACCAGCCTGAACTTCAGTGGACTATGGCCAGCTCGCTAAGATCACTTGACAAAGATCTATATGCTACCCATGTTGTCCACCAGGAACAACAGAGACAAACCTTCAAGGGGACATTGTTTTCTTTTTTTCCCTTTCTAGTTCTTCATTTTTCACCTTTTTCTTTCTGATTTGTCCTATTTTATTGATTCTTCTTATTTTTATAGGAGTGAGAATATATTTTCTGGTTTTTCTGTTGTGTCAGTTTGTTTTGCTCTTGTTTTAATTCCATCCTTCTCTCTTTAACAGTTTCTCAGAGTTTGAGTGATCTTCCTGTGTCCTCTAGCCTTACTTCTAAACGTTCCCTCTCCTTCTATTTCTCTACCTCACAACTCCTTCTAAATCTCCCCAGAGGAAAAATTTGCTATATTGAAGGGTTTATGTACTGCAAATATATTTTTGATTGGTTCTAAATTTTGATATATAACTGAAAGTCTGATTCATATGGTAAAATTTGGTAGATTAATAGTTTCCACAATATGACATTTTCTGGGCTGTGGTTGATGCTATTGATGATGCTGAGGGTATTATTTTGGCCACAGTAACATGATCATTCTAGTCAGTTGTCTTTCTTGGTGTACCAAGATTGAGATTGCTTAAAGGGCATTACAGATTCAAAACCCAGAAGCCAACTAAACCTGAAAGACAATCCAAAAAGAAGCCATTCCTTAAGGGTTCTAAGTACTAGCAATAAAGATACTTCCAATAAGCACTTTACAAGCAGCAACCAACAAATTAAAAAAAAAAAATTCAACAACAACAACAAAAATGAAAAGACACATAAACAAGACTCAAAACCAGACCTCCAGATCACCAAAAGCAATTCCAAGGGCCAATGAGATGGAAATATCTGAAATTCAACCATCTGGAATTGCTGAACTGGCAGCAAAAGTGGATCTGGAAAAAAATAAAATACGAAGTAGTTTTTTATATAACAACAGAGATGGTATCCATAGTGAAAGAGATGATTAATAACTCTAGAGCAGACACAGATTTAAAAATATAGAGGAGCTCAGGAACATGATGGAATCCCAGCATAGTAAAGAAATGGAAACCATAAAACAAATTCAAACAGATTTCCAGGAGATTAAAAGCTCCATTGAAAGTTTACACCACAAAATGAGACATGTGAGGGCAGAATATACGATATAGAAGACAGGATTCCTATTAGTGACCAGGAAATGAAAGTTTTCTTAAAAACATGAAAGGACCATGAGAAATCAACCCAGCAGCTAGTAGACAATGCAAAGAGGAACAAAAGACTAATCAGAGTCACTGAAGAAACAAGAGATATTGCAAATGACTAAAATAGTTGTTCACTGAAGTAATGGGAGAAAACTTCCCAAGCAGGGGAAAAGTATTGGACATACAGATTATAAAGGCATAAAGGACTCCAAATGGCTGTGATACAAAAAAATGTACACCTAGGCATATAATAGTCAAGATACTAGAAACTCAAGAAAAGAAGAAAATATTACAGAGAAAAGAAACAAATCACATACAAAGGAAAACCCATTAGAATCAATACAGATTTCTTAACACAAACTCTCAAGTCGAGAAGAGTGAAAAATAAGAACTAAGAAAGATTATGTAAAGGTAAAATTTCCAGTGATGAATGTCATTATATTGTATACTTTAAATGTACAGATAAAATTAATCTTAAAAAAAAGAATGTGGCATCAAAAAATAAGGGGCACTGTTTCTTATTCCAGAAGCGGGATGGGGTAAAGATAGCAGGCATAGTGCATACCCACTGAGGATATCCCCCTGAAAAATGAAGATTCTAGAGTGAAGTATTTCAAGGCCTAAAAGAAAACAATCTCTATCCCAGATTGATGTACCTTGCAAAACTATCTTTCAAAATTGATGGAGAAAAAAGATATTTTTATGACAAAGAACACCTGAGGAGTTTCATGAATATCAAATCAGCATACCAAAAAATTTTAAACAAGATCCTAGAAAAAGACAATGAGGTTCAGAACCCTATGATGCCCAGCAGGATGAATCCATCAGGCAAGATGAGAAATTAAATGCAAACAGGGAAATCCAGCAATAGGAAAGGAACATGACAAGGATAAGTCTATACATCTAAGGTATAATTATCAATGTCAGTAGTCTCAATTCACCAATCAAAAGAAATAAACTGACAGAGTAGATCAAGAAGCAAGATACAATAGTATGTTGCATACAAGAAACACACTTAATTTAAAAAGAAAATCATATACTGAAAGTTAAAGAGTGGAAAACAATACTCCATGGGACAAGAACCCAAAAAAAGCAGGAGTACATATCCTATTGGAAGACATAATGGGTTTCAAACTAACAGAAATTAAGGGAGACAAAAAAGGTCACTATCTCCTTGTAGAGGGAACAATCCAAGAGGAAGAGATGACAATCATAAATATATATGCAGCAAATACTAGTGCACTCAACTATATAAAACAAATATTAACAGACATGAAAAATCAAAAAAGCACTAATACAATAGTAGTGGAGGAACTCAATACTCCACTGTTACAAATAGACTGATCAACTAAACCACAAATCAACAATGAAATATTAGAACTCAATGAAACTGTTGAACAAATAGACTTAACAGATGTTTACAGAGTGTTCCACCCTAAAAAAACAGAGTGCAAAGTCTTTTTAGCTGCACATGGGTCACTCTCCAAAATAGACGGCATACTTGCTCAAAAACATGTTTAAGTAAATGCAAAGAAATTGAAGATATTCCCTGTATATTATCAGATCATAGTGCAATTAAATTGAAGATCAATAACAAAAGAAACTACAAGAACTTCATAAACACATGGAAATTGAACAACACCCTCCTGAACAACAAATAGGTCATAGAGGAAATTAAAGAATAAATCAGACAGTTTCTACAATTAAATGACAATACCAGTACAACGTATTGGAGTCCATGGGCACAATGAATGCACTATTATGAGGGAAATTCATAGCAGTGAATACTCATATTAGGAAAACAAAGCAAGCTTAAATAAGCAACCTAATGCTGAACCTCAAGCTTCTATTAAAAGAAGAGCATGACAAACTCAAAGCTTGTACAAGGGAGGAAATTATAAAGATCAGAGCAGAAATCAATGCAATAGAGACGAGAAGAATGATACAAAATCAATGAAGCAAAGAGTTGGTTCTTCAAAAGAACAAACAAAATTGACAAACCCTTAGTCAATCTTATCAAAAAAAGGAAAGAAAATCCATGCAATTAGGAATGAAAAGGGAGAAATTACAACAGACCCAAGAAAAATTAAGAGTATCAGCAATACCTACTTTGAGAACCTGTATGCAAATAAGATAGAAAACACAGAAAAAATAGACATATTCCTAGGTACATATGAATTACTAAAGTTGAATGAATAAGACCTAAAAATTCTAAAAAGCCCAACCTCAATCAACAAAATTGAAAACATAATTAAAAACTAACCAACAAAGTAAAGTTCATTACCTCATGTCTTCAGTTCTGGATTCCACAAGACATTTAGAGAAGAACTATTGCCATTACAGTTTATACTCTTTGATGAAATTGAAAGTGAAACAATACTCCCAAATTCATTCCTGAAAGCAAGCATCACCTAGATCCCAAAGGCAAAGACCCAACTGAAAAAGAGAACTATAGGCCAATCTCACAATGAACATAGATGCAAAAATCCTCAAAAAGATACTGTCAAACAGAATTCAGGAGATCATCAAGACCATTCACCCTGACCAAGTGGGATTCAACCCAGGGATGCAGGGATGGTTCAACATACACAAATCAATAAATTTAGTACCATATAAAAACAGAACCAAGTACAAAAACCATATGATCACCTTGGATTCATGCAGAAAATACCACTCAAAAAAAATCAAACACCCATTCAGAACCCTATAGAAAATTGGAACATATGGTTTTTATCTCAACCTGATAAAAGCCATGTATGAAAAAGAAACAGCCTACTACTTACTAAATGGTCAAAATTGAAATCTTTCATGATAAAATCAGGAACAAGACAGGGATATCCATTATTACTACTGTTCTTCAATACATGTCTGGAAACATTAGCCACAGCAATTAGAGAAGAGAAAAAAAAAGGGTATAAAGATAAGAAATGAAGAGGTTAAACTGTGATTATTTGAATCTGATGGAGTATATGTTGAGGTCTATATAGAAGACCTCAAAAACTCCACCAAAAGTCTTCTAGGCTTATTAACCAAATTCAGTAGAGTAGCTGGATACAAGGTCAACACACAAAAATCAATACCCTTACTGTACATGAACAACAGACTCACTGAGAGAGGAGCTGTAGAAACAACTCCTTTCACAGTAGGATCAAAAAAAAAAAAAAAAAAAAAAAAAGAAATACTTAGGAATCAATTTAATTTAAGAAATCAAAGACCTCTACCTGAAAGACCTATACCTGAAAAAAGTAATCAAAACCTCTACATAAAAACTACAGCACTCTGAAAAAAAGAGATCAAAGATAATATCAGAAAATGGAAAACATCCCTTGTTCCTGGGTAGGAAGAATCAATATAATGAAATTGGCCACACTTCCAAAACTATGATACACATTCAATGCAATCCCAATTGAAATTCCAGCTGCGTGTTTCATAGAACTTGAGAAAACAATTGAAAAATTCATTTGGAACAAGAAGAGACCTAGAATACCAAAAGCAATTCTAGGCAACAAAGACAAGTTAGAGGTTTTCACAATCCTCAACTTCAAGCTACACTACAAAGCTACTGTGATAAAAACAGCATGGCACTAGCGAAGAAGCAGACCAAGGATCAGTGGAACTGATTAAAAGATACAGAAACAACTTCAGACACACTCAGCCACCTCATCTTCAACAAAGGAGCTAAACAACCTCACTGGAGAAAAGATAGCCTCTTTAACAAATGGTGCTGAAAAATTGGGTTTCGTCTTGCCAAAGATGAAAACTACACCTGTATCTCTCATGATGTATTAAACTAAAGTTAAAATGGACCCAAGATCTAAGTATTAAAACAGAAACACTAAACGTGCTAGAGATGTTAGGTAAAACTCTTGAAGGCACTGGCTTAGAAAAAGTGTTCATGAACAAATTCTCAGTCACACATGAACTAGGGCAAAGAATCAAAAACTGGGATCTCATCTTACTGAAAAGCTTCTTCAAAGCAAGAGAAGCCACAAACAGCATGAAGAGACAACCCACAATGTGGGAAAATATTTTTACTAGCTGTTTCTGACAAAGGTCTACTATCTAGAGTATACAAAGAACTTTAAAAAAAGTCAAACCTCCTAAATTTAAAGATCCAATCCAAAAATGGACTTCTGAAATTAACAGACATTTCTCAGACAAAAAGTATAAATAGTAAATAAATATATGAAAATATGTTCAACCTCACTAGTCATCTGAGACATGCAAATGAAAACAACCCTGAGATTCTACCTGACTCCAGAAAGAGTGGCTCCTATCAAAAAATCAACCAATAAGAAATGCTGGCATGGTTATGGAGAAAAAAGAACCTTCTACACTTTTTTGTGGGCGTATAGACTGGTGCAGCCACTGTGTAAATCAGTATGGAGATACATCAAAAAGATAACATTAGACGTCCCATTTGACCCAGTTATTTCCCTCCTGGGTATCTTCCCAAAAGAATTAAATACATCATACCACAGCTATATATATATATATATATATATATATATATATATATATATATATATCCATGTTTGTAGCAGCACAGTTTATAATAGCTAAATCTTGGAAACAGCCCAAATGCCCATCAACTGGTGAATGGATAAAGAAAATGTAATATTTTTTATCAAACGGAGTACTACTCAGCCACGAAGAATGATAAACTAGAGACATTTATAGCTAAATGGATGCACATTGAGACCATACTCCTAAGTGAAATAAATAGGACACACATGTGTAAATACCAAATAATTTCTCTGGTATGAGACCCTGAAAGTGTAAACGAGGATCAAAATGTAAAATAGATCATGTGAAGTAGGAAGAAAATGTCCAAAGGGGAAATGGAAGAGGAAGTGGGAGGGGTAGGGAAAAAAAGAAGGTAAAGGAAAAAATATGAGAAAAGGAAAAAATGGAAAGAGTCTTTATAAATAGGGAGGAGTGGAGGGGGTTAAGGGAGGGCAGGAAAATGGGGAAAACTTGAATCAAGATATATTATGTAAAGATACAAATTTCCAATGGTGAATGTCATCATATTGCATACCTAATATGTACCAATAAACTTAATGAATTAAAAATAAAACATAGATGCCCATTTTCACTACTTGTAGAGGAAAGTCTTGTCCCCAAGTTGGGCGAGAAAAAGAATTAAAATGTACCCAAATTGGAATGAAATATTTTTTGTGGATGATACTACAATATTTAAAGCTCAAATACTAGATATTTTCTTTCTATGATCAGGAGCAATAGAAATAACATTTATTCTGGCCACTTGTATTCAGCATTATAGTGCAGTTACAGAAAAATTAAGGAAGAATAAGAAATAAAAACCATCCATATTGGTTAAAAGAAGGAGAAGAAGGAGAAGAAGGAGAAGGGGAAGGAGGATGAGGAGAGGAGAGAAATAGGTAGGGTACTTACCTCTCATCTGAGGTGATAGAATCTTCTATGTAGGAATTCCTAAGGAATGTAATTTCAAAATATTAGAATTAACAAATCAAATTCATTAGAGTAAATGCATTAAGAGCAACATGCAAAAATCAGTTGTATTTTTCTGCATTTACAATGAACAATCTGTAGACAAAAATAAGAAAATAATTTTACTAGTGAAAAGTAAATACTTTTTATGTCGTAACGAACTTTGTTCCCCATACCTGTTTCTGGATCTGTTACATAAAATGTGCTCAACATTTGTTTAGTGAATACACCAAAGAGAATATGAAAACTATTGGTAGCTTTCATTCACATTATTTATTGATATTCTAGTAGCTGAGACTCAAATTGTGACTCTCTGAATCAACAATTATATCACTTTGAGTAAATTTGCAGCTTCTTTATAATGGAGACAAAAAATATCAGGATAACATCTGTAAAATAGACTACTACTATGAAGATGAAATGAATAATGAATTAAAAGTTTTCCAGTGCTTATTATCTAATCAGTGTTTATAAATTGTGAAACATTATTAGAGAAATATGCTTCAGAAACAACATTAAGGCTAATTAATGGATGCAACACTTGCTAGCAGGAAAAAATATTTATTTATGCATAGAAAAAACTTCTGTTTATTTGTGAACTATGTGTTAATAATTTTACGATATACTTGATTGATTCTTGCTTACATAGTTTATATGGCTCGTTAATATAGAGATTAATATCATTTTAAATGAATATTGTTTGCAATATTTAATATATGTGGCTCAGTAGCGAATGGCATTTCTTATGGTAAAGGAGACTTTTTAAAACATGTAATGTATTATTATTAGCCCCAAACTGTCAGATAAATAAGAGTGAAAGTA
Organism: Heterocephalus glaber; assembly: GCF_053883595.1. NCBI lineage: Eukaryota > Metazoa > Chordata > Mammalia > Rodentia > Bathyergidae > Heterocephalus > Heterocephalus glaber. The sequence continues at coordinate 15,142,911 of NW_028258142.1, read as the reverse complement.
TCCTCAAAAGATTTGTAAATGAGAATATCTATTGCTTGGTTATAGAAATTTTTTAAGAAGGAAAGGTGTAATTTTACATTTCAACAAGTTAAGGAAAACTGATGGCAATTTAGAGAAAATGAACTCAAATTTTTCAGTTGATGAATTGAAAATAGTTTTGAATGAGCCCAATTGACAAAGACATATTTTTCCAATTAGTAAATGCATTACAGGTAGGAATGAGTATTCAGCACAGTTTTGAATGTGGCCTGAAGCAAATGTTATGATGATAGTTTAATATAGAGCAACTGTGATACATAGTTGGGGAACTTTTACGTGTTTGACCTTCATTATAATCATCTTTCTACATGTAATCTCATTTTAAACTTTTTCTAATGGAAAAAAGGAAAAGTTAGAAAACTTAAAAATAGAAAAGCACAGCCTACTTTTAAAACAATATTTTTGTTAGGCATAGTTATCATAAACCTCAAATTAATGATCTGTAATTCTTGATCATTAGTGCTTCTTTCTTGTCACATTTCAGTACTGAGCGTTTGTTGAAGTTACAAGTTCAGAAACTCAACATTAACAAAAAATATTTTGAAGATGCCTTACTTAACTCTCTCAATTAAGTGTAATATACTTAAATTTAGAAGCTGTCTTATACATGGGTACAAATCTCAGCTTCCAAAATTTCTAGAAATAAGCTTTTGGATAAAACTATTGTTATTCATGAGTTTGTTATTTTTAGTCTTGATTCATTTATCTAAAATTGACATAAAATTTTTACAGTGAGATATAAATAGCGAAACACATATAAAACACAAGTATATAGAAGTGTTAATCCATTTTAAATTGTTTCTTTTATATAAAACACTGAGTGGCAGTTAAATAGCCATTGTAGAGAATGAAATACATATTGTAGACCATATATCAGAGTTCTAAGACTCATAGATGAGGTCTCTGCTACTAACAGCAAGGCAAAGAGGTACAGCTGCAGAAGCACTTTACAAGAGTTAACCTCTTGCCACTTCAAATCCTGGGTTCTAGGCATGTATTTACATTACTCTGTTTTCCTGTTAGGTGTTGGTCTTACTTCGGTCTGATACTTTTCTATCTCCCCATTCCTTCCTTTTGGAATGTGAATGTTCATGGTATGCCACTCTATCTTGGGAGTATGTAAATTGATTCTTGAATTTAACAGTGGTTTCCACCTAAGAGTTTGCCTTGAGTCTCAGAGGAAACTTCAGATGTGGACTTTTGAGCAATGATGGAACTGTTGAATCTTGGGGAATAAATTAATGTGTTTTGGGTTGTATGCAAGATAGTTACATCATATTAATCAAAAGTATGATTTAGTCATTTCTTTTAAGATTGAATACATTTTAGAAGAATATATTTTGGTGTCAAGTTAAAAAGAGGTTGATATATTGCTTAATCTTGATTGTCAACTTGATTGGGTTGAGGGTTTGTTAAAGCACACTACTGGATGTTTCTATTTCAGACATGAAAGTGTTACATTAGGGACTATAACTGGCCCCTTTCAGGTCCTTGTCTTTGCTCTCTGCTTCTTGGATGAAGTGAGTTCAGCTACTTTTCTCTGCCATGTCCTTCCACCATGATGTTTCTGTTGTGAAGGAAGCCACAAATCTACTACAAACAGCAAGAAATCTCTGAAATTGTGAGCTAAAAAGAAACCTCTCCATGTTTAAATTATGGTATCAGATATTTGACCCTAGCAATGGGAATGTGTAATATAGTAATATAGTTTCTGAATATTTTGTTTCTCCTGTATGTTAACTCTTCACTCTGATGATTGTTTTCTTTGTTGTTCAGAAAGTTTTTATTTTAACATAGTCTCATTTACCTTTTTTTTGTTTTGTTTTGTTGCCTGTCAGATAAATGGAATAAATTTCAAGACATCTATTGTACAGCAATGTGACTATAGTTAAGGATGATAAATTGTAATTTTTGAATAAGATAATGACAGTTGATATTCTGCACTATCATCTACAGAAACAATAACGGCATGAGGTAATTCAATTAATTGACAGTGGCAAAGTTATTTGAAAAAAAGAAAAAGTGAAGAGTGAGAGAGAAATGCCCTGCAGAGTGAGCTTTGACTGAGTAAAAGAGGAAAAAGAAAGATAAAAGGAATATGCTGGAGAAAGGAGAACAGGCTATCATGAGGAAAGCCACAAGGAGACACAAGTTGTTAGTTTTCTTCACAACTCATTTTCTGATAGACTGTGTCATTCTCCCTCTACGGTTTAGGAAGATGGAAGCAAGCCTAGTCAAGATGGCTGACAGCATCTACTGTTCTTAAACGAGTGAAATTTTTTCTGTGAGTAGATGTTTTTCACATTTATTCAAGAAAGCTGATTTTTCCTCTGAACAATTTTATGGAACTGTGCTGTACTTGCTTTTGTGAAGATAATTTGCAGACCTCATTAGACTTCATGAATGAATGCTTTCATTATTTTTCCAAACGTTTGCTTTTTACCTTTATGTGGAAATCACACGAAAATAGTGATATGTGCTTATGTCCACATGTTGCTCTTGTACACCTTGCTACTTTTTAAATCTCACTAATGTAAGACATATTGCTTTACCTGAAAGAAGTAAATCAGTATTTTTATGGCAATGGAAAAATCTGCGTGTTTTCTTCTGTAACCTAAATTAACAACTCTGCTTTGATAAACTATAAGAAATTTTATTTGAGAAAAGAAGTATATCCAATATATAATATTAGTCTTGGTTAATCTTTTCATTCTTCAATGGCTTTTAGAGATGATACTGATAAGAATTTTGAGAATAAAAAATGAAAATCCAGAATGATAAAACCAATAATTCTGTGTCTTCTGCATATTACATGAACTATTATGAGTTTCTGTGACTCCTGAATCTCTTTTTAATAATTTCATTTTAAAAAATAAATGTATTAGTTTTCATTTTACATATTTAAAATAAAAATAAATCAATTTTTTTTGGTACCGGGGATTGAACTTAGTGCCTTGCACTTGCAAGGTAGGCAACAGAACCACTGAACTAAATCCCTGGCCCTAAATCAATTGTTTTATAGTGAAGACTGAAAACTAAATCTTTTTTCCCTTTTTGTAACTTTTACTAAAATCTGATTCATATACAGGACAATGATAAGCAAATATTTGATATATTTTACAGACCTAGTTCAATTTATATTAAAGTGCCCATATAAGTTAAATTCAGTGCTACATTCTTCAAGAATGAAATAAATTAAATTTTAATAAATGAGAACAAATCATTCTGAGTTCAATGTTGATATCTATAGCAAAGCATTACTTTACCAGGGATTTTTTCTTCTATATTTGAGTGAAGGTGTATTTATGTACAGCAATTTATCATTAATTGATTTAGAATTAAGCACTATTTTCTATTTTGATAGTGTTCAATTAGTCAGTGCTAAATTTAGAGTTAATACATAAACCTATCCATATTCATACGGAGAAAAGACAATATACTAAAATATTAATATAATTCTTATAATGTACATTGATACACATATCAAAATCCAGTTCATACAATATACACCATATCTAATTTACTGTGAATACACTCCAAATTACTGAAATCTCACCTTAAAAGCAAGAAAGATCTGTTAACAATCATGTGAATTGAGTCATCATGGAAACATTACCATTTATGTTGTTCAGTGGAACTGTCTGAATTGTGGACTGGAAACTTGTGAAAGACAGATTTCAAAGGATGGAAATATATGTTTCTTTATATATAAATAGATATAAAGATATTGTACCAGTACTAAATATTTGAAAGATACACTAAATTATGCTAGTACTTATTTTGTGTACAGAGTAATTGTAAGATTGTTTTTGTTTACATTACTATTCAATTTTCTCTTGGCATTATGACTAGAGGAGGTTTCTTTGCTTATGATTTGTATAAATCCATACTCCAATGAATCATATTGTATAATGCCTATTATGAGAAAAATCACTGTTTTCAGTTTTCCCTATTCACGTGACATTTCAGAACTTTTGATACTTTTAAATATTACAATCTTATCTACTTACAAGAATGATTTAATGCAAAATATTCAGAAGTTCAAGTAATCAAAACAATTTTACATTAGTTTTATATTGTAAATATCTCATTTTTTTCAAAAGACACCTCAACATTTGTATGTACATGGTAAGTACAAATAATGTGAAACACACTATGATTCTTTCACTCAACTTTCACATTTTATAGAAACTGAAGAAATAAGAAATATTTAATCTACACTTACATTGATAAGGGTTTTGATAAGATTTAGTGTTAAATACGATTACAAAGATTTAGAAGGTAGGACTGAGGTGGGCAGATGATCATCCTGGACCCGCTGGCAGTTGTCACTATGTAGCAAGCTTGTGGATTTCTTCCAGCAGTTTCTAATGTTCTTTCTGGATAAATTTCTTGTCCTGGCTTTGGTAAAGCAGCACTGTAAAGGAAGTCACTTCATTTACTTCATTAAATTTGGTATTGTGTATTTGGGTGTATATCCCCCAGCCTGCTGTAGACTGTGTTGACAGATCTGAAAAACAACTACATAATCTTATAGAAATTCTAAGTGGCATGCCCAAGAATAGTTTTCTAACTTTCTACAGTTTTTATAAGCTTTATGATTCATGGATTTAGTATTTTTGAAATGATTCATCTAGCTTGTTTTTTGTTTCCTCTAGGATATTCAGAATAATCTTTAATTTGTAAGTTATTAACTAATCCCTTAATGATCATGTAAAATTAATTTTTTCTTAGTGTTGATGGCCAAAGCATATTAGTAATATAGAAAATGTTATATTTCCTCTACAAAATTTTTTAAATTCAGACTTTCAGGTTATGATAAATGTTAGTACCCTTGATTTCCCACAGATAGTGACATTTGCACATGGGTTCCACTATGAACTAACGTTTACAAATGCGAACTGTATGTCGATAGTATTTTAATTGATTTATTTCTAATCTGAATTTTTACTAATATATATTCCTATTGCATAATGATTATATTCATTGTGACAAGTTGGTACATGTACATAACAAATCTCAATTTTTTTTTCATCCCCTTTTCCTCCATTCCCTCTTCCCTCCCTCTATTTCTTGAAATTCTTCCCATTTGAAAAAGATCTTCTGACTACCAATTTTCTTCTCTTTTGGTCCTTATTTATATTTTAGTTTTTTCATATAAAGGAAATCTTGCAATGTTTATGTGTCTGATAGATTTCACTTAATATTATGGCCCTGAGGTGTATCTATTTACCTATGAATTACTCAATTTTATCCTTCTTTAGGCAAAATAGTACTCTATGTGAATAAATACCACATTTTCTTTATTCTTTCATCTGTCAATTGCCACACAGGCTCTTTTCAGGATTTAGTTACTATTAATTGTTCTAATATTTTGTATGACACTCACCATGTCTTTGGTGGAGAATATTATATATTATATTTATTTTGAGGATATCCCTGTTGTATTACTTAGATTATGATGTTTAGAAAACAATAATTTCAGAATTTAATAATGATTTTTGTTGTTCTGAAACTGTATACAATTATATTCATTTGTAAATAAGTATATAATAGTATATTCACTTTGAAATTTACATAAGACATAAACTTTAAAGAAAAAAATCCTATATTTTTCCCTTTTGATGATTATTTTAAGTCTAAAGGTAGAAAGATGTTCTCTAGTGTTTGCCATCATACATTCAAATTTACATAAATTTAAGTGAATTCATGTTTTACTCATTACTCACTAATCAGATGTCTTAGAAATTAATATTTAGTGGCATAATTAAGCAGAAAAACAAAGATGACATTCAGAACTCTTCAATAATTTTGCATTTTATATTCCTCATTATATCTTACTGCCTAGTAACATGAGTGCTATAATTTGTAAAATTTCCTAAATTTCTTCTATTTTCTATCTCAAATGATATCATGTTAACATTGTAGATATGATTTTATTTACAAATTGTATATAATGCTCTATTTATATAGTCCTTTCCAAATCAATGAAAATATCAGAAGATTTTTGTATAACATGTATGTATACCAATACGACTGGACATGAGAAGGTACAATCCAAAGAAAGAACATAAAAATAGAACTGTGGAATAAGAGTATTGTACCTGGTTGAAATAAACAACTTTAGATTTTGATATTGGCAGCAGTAGTATGATTACACCTAGTATTGCTAATACATTGAAGTCAAATTGCTTTTAAAAATATAATATAACTTTTGGTTAGAAAAAAATGGGCACATTGAGTTTTCTTATAGATCTGTATAACACTAGACTGGCGAGAAATAGTCTGGAGAATTCTGGCTGGATTTTATATTAACCATTTATATTAACATTCACTACTAGGCCAAATAAAATAAAGTAGTAACATTTCACTGTTATTTACTCAAAATCCGGCATTAATATACATTATTTCAAATATAGTGTTTAAAGTTTCACAACCCTAGCTTACTTACAACAATACAGTATTACTGTTATTATTATATTTATGAAGGTATAGATAGAGAAATGAGTGTATGAAAATGACTTACTTTCTGTGTCACTGAAGAATACAAGGGCACAATTTTTCTTTTATTTCATATCTTAACCAAAGTTTATTACAGTATCATCCCATAAATAAGTAAACAGATAAATGATAGATGTTTGCATCTTTACATGAAAGATATTTTGCTAAATCCTGTGCATATAATATGAGCACACCAGATGGTAACTTATTACATGAAAATTAAATACACTTAAGGAAGACGTTTGTTGATAGTTGTTATCCTAATGGGCATGTTGATACATGGGAAAGATCGGCAGGGAAGGGGAAGTGAAAGGATCAAGATGTGACATGTTAAGGTACAATTTCAAATGAGTAATATATTTATTATATATCAAAATCTTATAACTAATAAAAAGGGAAGAATTGATATCTTCTATGTATGATTTCCTATAAGTTGGGAAATACAAAATTATTGTTGGTACTTCTACTTCTGGTAAAAAAAATAAATAATGTGAATCAGTTAGTCTTTCTGTGTAAATAAATTCAAAATATAAGATGTTTTTCAGTAGTTTAAATGATTGGCAGTGATCATAAGGTTGCCTCAGAAACAGAAAACAAATAATGTGAATCCTGTTATTACTCACATCTACAGCCTTGAGAGAGTTTTAAGTGGAGGGGAGTATGATGGTTGGGATGTGTTGAAGTTTGTATGTTGGAAACTTCATCCACAATACCTCATTGTCAGGAAGTGGAGCCAAATAAAACATAATTGGGACAGGAGGGCTAGGCCTCCATGGATAAAGTAATGCATTCATCATGGAAGAATATTAGTTATCTCGACAGTAAGTAATGATGGAAGCCTCTCGGCCCTTCCAGTCCTCTTGCTCTCCCTCTCTCTTCACTTTGGGCTTTCTCCCCTGAGATGAGGTAGAATGAAGCCCCTCACCAGATCCTAGCCACACTCACGTACTTTACAGTGTGCAGAACTGGGAGGCTAATAATTATTTTCATTAAAATTACTCACAGTCAAGTATCCTGTTCTACAACAAGAAAAAGGGCTGAGGAGTAAAAGTGCAAAAATTGAGGAGCATGAGCTGAAAGCCGGAGGAGAAAAGAAACTTTAAAATTCAAAGAACAAAATATTAGAGATTCTAATCTCTATAGGGGCAAATAGCCATTGGCTGACAACTATGAAATCATGAGCCAAAATAAACCAGCCCTGCATTAGTTAATTTTTCTTTGGTATTCTGTTGCAGTGACAGATAGCTAACACAATAATATTAACCGTATTTTGATGCTTAAAAAGTAAATAAGTGTCTGGAATATGTGAAACATCAAACTGAGATTCCCGTTTTATTTTTTGTGCATTACTTGGGAAAGAATGAAAGACTTTCGCAGTGACCTACATTCCCAACCTATTTTTACTTTTTATTTTAAGCAGGGTCTCCATAAGTTTCTTAGTTGCCCAGACTGGGCTTAAACTTGAAATGCTCTTGCCTCAGCCTCACAGAGTGCTGGGATTATATAGATGTTCCACCACACCAGACTTTACATTGAAATTCTAAAATGCAAACTACAATGTTTGTGATTAATAATGTAACATAAAATTAATATTTTAGAGAAAATGGTAAATAAACATGAGGCTTTATGACTTTTAAAATAGGTGAGAAAAAAATAAATTACAAATGAAGAGAGTTTCATTTAACTACAGGGAAACTCTTAAGAAATTTATTGTATGTACAAATAATATCCATGGAGAAGAGGAGAAAAATAGAGATAATATAAAAATATTTGAAAAAATAATGACTATATTTTTATTTGATAAAAACTATAAATTCTGAGATTCAAGAAGTTCAACAATGCCCATACATAAGAAGCTTGAGGAAAACTAAAAGTGATGTCATGATTAAGTAACTCAAGAGAACTAATAGTAAGGAGAAAATCTTTAAAGGAATTAGAGATAGAAGACAGTTTATTATAGAAGAGCAAAAATAAAAAATTATTATACTTTTTCACTTAAAAATGCAAAAAAGTGGAAGAAAATCTTCCAAATAAGGAAATACATGCATATATCTATCTAAATTTTTACATCTGAGGGAAAACAAAAACAATAACCCATCAACTGAGAATTCTATATCCAGTAAAATATCACTTGAAATTAAAGTTAAAATGAAGACATGTGTATTGATAGAACTAATTCCCCATACGCTATTGCTAGAAGAAATGTTAGAGATATTATTCACCTGAGGGAAACCCATGTGATATAAAGATGGATTGACACAGCATTGGAAAAATCAGTGTGAGGTTGAATATAAAGAGTATATTTCCTGAAGAAGTATTTTAAAAACTAGTAATGGGTAAAGAATAAAAATGACGTACCTTCCAACTTATAACACATGTATAAGTAAATTATATGACCATCAAAATATAATCTATGAAAATAAAAAGTACTTTAAAATTCTTCTACCATATGTGAAATGTTGTCTCCTGATAGTAGGCTATTAAATGTACATACTTTCAAAGAATATATGTCATAAATACTGTAAAGTGTGCCAGATATGCTTTCTTTTATCACATCACTTAGGGATACTATTAAACAGAGCATGGAATTTAAGATACAAGAATCAAGGAATATGTATGAAGGATCATAGTCTTATATAACTTGTGGTATTTTGAGTAACCGGTAATTTACATCACTATAATTAATCAAGTTTGGCAAAGCACAGATCTCTATTAACAGATCTTGATAATGTAAACCTTTTATTTACATTCTTGAGTAATCTTATGGAGCTTTGACTCCAACTTATAGATATGTTACTATCACAGGAAAGCATATTATCTGACACAAATGCTTTTTTAAAGAACTTTTATAATGTGCCCCAAGCTCTTCTGTATTTGCCCCCTTTCATAATTGTTTCTCATCAATTGTTTTTCCATAGTATGATTAATAGACAAAAAGTTTAAATGGGCTATAGCTATGCCATGAGATAATTTACACATAATTACTATTCCAGATAGTAAACAATATTGTTTTTAGTTTCTTTGCAGATTTAAAATTTTTAAAAATTGTCTGAAACCCTTCAATAAAGAATTAATGCTGTGTTTTTATTCATGAACTCTTAAGTCAATGATATGGGGAAGATAATTCCTTTAGTTCATTTGAAATGTATTTGAAGAATATGGGGTTGGAAACAAATAATGTCCATTTGTAGTACTAACAATATTTTATGATGAAAAGTGTCCTATTATTTTGCAAATATAGATAGATGATATATAGGTAGTAATTGTTAAAATTGAGAAAGATATGGTAATTTTTGAAAATTAAGTTTATTGGTACAATTTAGATATACATAGTGATCTCTCATTCATCCTATGGAATTTGTACCTGTACATGATATATCTTAATTCTTATTTTTTCCTTTTCTCCTATCCACCCTTCAACCTTTTTTCCCCTCTTTACTTAGTGTTAAAATTTTAATACTACTTATAAATGAATGATATGTATTCAAGAAATACATTGCACAGAATCAAAGTAAACTCTTTTCAGTGATTGCCTGTAGTTTTTTCCTTAAACTGTCTTCTTGTCGGGAAAATATTCTGTATCATGACACTCCTTCTAGATATAGAAATAGTGAAGAAAGTGCTCTATCAGTCTGATGAAAATCACAATAGAATAAGACAATTTATATTTCATTCCAAATATTGTGCTTAGAATTACATTGACTATTTTAAATAATAAATGTAAAACTAAATATATTTTGTACTTTTCCCAAGGTAGCAGTTTTTCTATCTATCTATCTATCTATCTATCTATCTATGGAATCTATCTACTGTTCTGTCTACCCACCTATCAATACGGTAATCAGCAAGTGCTGAAATATTTATCTTTTTGGTGAAGGAGTCCTTGCTAAGGACTTTTTGAAGAAAATTCTTCATTGGATCATGAAACTTGTATCACACAACCCTAGGAATCAGCCATTATGTTACAACTGAGAATATTAGCTATAAATTCAAAGTTACTCTCCCAGGAACTTGCTAGACAATCATTTTGTGTTGACTAAAAAAAAACTGACACCAATTTCCAATTTCTTTAGTAATTTTTCCCTAATTCACTAATGAGAAATTATTAATAATTCTGTGGAAGAAACTGTAGTATAAATAATACTTATATGGGCTCATCCATGCATTTAAATGTGTATGCAACTGATTCACTGTTTATGATACATTCTTCCACCAATTTTAATACTTTAAGCATTTTTACTCTTCCCTAGTTCTGTGATGTTGTTTATTAAATTTTCTGGCTCCAAAGAAGAAATCTTCTGAGAAATAAAGATAATAATGAAGCTCAGGTTATCTGAAGTTAGATTTTCATCATTTTAAATCAATAGTGTTAGGATACTTGCAAACTATTCAAAGGAATACAGTTAAATAATAAATATGGAATAAGTAGTAGAGATCATTCTAACCCTGACATGCAAGTTTGTAACTAGTTAACATGATAACAAAAATTGGTAAATTCATATTTTGCTTCATTTTCCAGCATAGTCCACATTCTAGCAAGTGTATGTATTTAGGATATCCAATCCAAAATATGAAGCACAGCTGAAAGTCAATTCATACTTCAGTTCAGGTTGATTCTTTGATAGCTGTTCATATTTTATTATGAGATTAATTGTATCTTAATTCAATTCTTTACTTTTTGGTTTAAAAGAACCCAATGTCCTGTAGAATTTCCAAGAAAGCTTTGTTTAATTTATAAAAATAGAAAAGAGTTTGCCATGTACTCCTGGATAACAAAAATCAACATGGTGATGACAGCACAAGTACTTTGAGAAAAATATACACAATAAACTGCACTTGAAGCTAGTACCTAAGTCAGACTTTGGACTTAGAAAAATTACTTCATTTTTGCAGGTAATAAGTACATTTATATCATTATTCTGATAATTCCATGATGCAAAGACAGTGTAATGTGTTAATAGAGTTTGGTATACAGAAATGGATGTCTATGTATCTTATATTTATCATCAAATATGGTGTGAACAGAGAAGACACATTTATAATCTTTCAAGTCCCTCATATATGCCCTATGGAGAACTCCTGAATCCTATATGTGTTATTATGAGGAGACTGTCAAGAGCTTCCGCTTTACTTTGTCTGCTTCCTGACAATTTGCAAATACTACTTGGAAGCAGAGCATGTGCTTCCATGTCATAGGATATATGACATGGGTCTGAAGAGTAGTAAAATGACATATCTTTGAATCATTGGATAAAAACATGGAGTCCAGGCCAGTGGCTGAAGCAGGTTCACTGGTGGAGTAATAATTTCTTACTATGAAGCAGGTGAGGCATGGAGAGAGAGTATGGCTGTTAAAATGGGAGAATGAGACTGTAGTTGCCATTTGTCCTGCCACATGGTAGAACTATGTTCATAGAAACATTTTAAAATCCAACAGAAAGAAACCTGAGAAGAATGAAGTTATGCTGATATATTTTTATTCCAGGTTAAAACAAGTAAAGAATATACACTCACATCTAAGACTTTTATGATTTTTAAAAAATATTTAGAATACATCTATTTATTTAAATGACACAATAAACATAATTATTTAATGCAAAAGATGATGAAGGAGGAATGAAAATAATCAAGATCCATATAGAAAACAACTAGCAAATGACAAAGATGAATCTAAACAATTATTACATTAACCATCAATGATCTAAACACCAAATCAAAAAGCAGAGATTGTCAGACTGGAAAACAATGAACACGATCTAACTATGTGCTGTCTACAAAAACACATCATAGATTTAAAGGCATGAATAAGTTGAGAGGAAAATTTAAAATGTATACTATGAAAGCTATAGTCATGAAAGAGCTAAGTAACTACATTCATTTAGACAAAAGACTAAGAGACGTGATTAGATACAAAAAGTGATGTTTCATAATCAAAACAACTAATATAACAATTATTTCAATAGTAACAATTATAAACGTGTGTGTGTGTGTACATATAAAGCAGAGTAGTTTTGCTTAAAACAGAAGACATAATTGTGGAGAAAAGGAAAGACTTCTTTTATACTTAGAGATTTCAATTCTAGCTACAAATTTCATTTTTCTACTCTGAATAATTAACAGAATAAGAATGAAAATCAGTAAGGATATGGAAGACTTGATTCTGTTTTTTCCTTCTGTTTTCACTTTTTGTTTCTTTTCCTTTTCTTCCTTTCTCCCTCCCTCCTCCCTTGCCATTTGAACGTTTTTTTTTTTTCCATTTCCCCAAATCTATTATACATTTTAGCCCATATTTCCACTTTTGGTTGCTCACATCAGTGAAAAAATGTAGTATGACTCATGTATTTCACTTAAGAGTTTGGTCTCAAGATCCATCCATTTAGCTATAAATATCTGAAGCTCATCTTTCTTTATGGCACAGTATTACTGCATTGTGTGTGTATATATCTATATCTATATCTATATCTATATCTTTTTTTATCTATTTGTTGGTTGATGGGGATTTGGGCTGTTTCCGAGATTTGGCTATTACAAACTGTGCCACTATAAACATGGGTGTGCATATATCACTGTGGTATGATGTTTTAACTGTTTCAAGAAGATACTAAAAAGGGAAATAGCTGGGTGAAATGGAACCTCTAGTTTTAGTTTTTTTGAGAAATTTCTACACTGATTTCCATAGTGGTTGCACCAGTAAACACTTCCACCAACAGTCTTTTTTTTCCCACAGCCCATCCAGCATTTATTATTGGTTGATTTCTGGATACCAGCCATTCTTTCTGGAGTGAGGTGGAATCTCACATATTTATTTGCTGTTTATACTTCTTCCACTGAGAAGTGTGTATTCATTTCAGATGTGCGTTTTTAGATTGAGTCTTTAAATTTGGAAGGTCTGATTTTTTTTTTAGTTCTTCACGTATTCTAGATAATAGTTCTTTGAAGAATAGCTGGTAAAAAAATGTTTTCCCACACCATGGGTTGTCCCTTCATTCTGTTGGCGGTTTGTCTCACTGTGAAAAGGCTTTTTAAATAAGATTAGGTCCCAGTTGTTGATTAGAATACATTTAGAACACAAATTGTCTTTGTCTAAAAATCTTTCTCAGTGTTTATTAGAGATAAAAATATGTGTGGTTATGATTATATCACAAGTGGTTAACATTATTTCTAACATTAGTCAAAGCTTGGCAAATAAATACCTAAATGCAAACACCTAAGCTTGTATTATTGGAGAAGTTTAAATGGTACCCTAACATTATAATATTAATATTCAGATAAAATTTACATTCACTTTTTAAAAAAAATTTATTTGCCATATTTAGAATCATATAGGCCTGATAAATTTGGATGATGAAACTGTTTAAAATTGCATGTGTGCCATAACAATGAAATATAGATATAACCCTTTATATCTTCTATAATTAAAAATACATAGCATGTAATTTTAAATGTGAACAGTGAAAAAGAAAAAATTGTAGAAGGATACAATAAAAGAAAAATTAAAGGAAAATGTGGTTTTAAAAAAAAATACAAAAGAGGGCCGGGGATTTAGCTCAGTGGTTTCACCACCTGCTGTGCAAGCACAAGGACCCAAGTTCGATCCCCGGTACAAAAAAATAAAATAAAATAAAATAAAATAAAATATATATATATATATATACACACACACACACACACACATACACACACACAAAAGAGCACAATAATCATTAGTATGAATAACCAAAGTACTGACATTTTAGAAAACCAGAAACAGAAAAGGAACTATAACAACCTTTGGTTAATTTTTAGATATTTTCACTCTAGTAGTTTATATTATTTAATTTTGCTTTCATTGAAAAATAATTTAACCCATACATTGAAAACAATAACTCTATCCACCCAAATTAATTTATAAAAATTATTTCTAGAAGAAGTCACTGACATTTTAGAAAACATAATTATATCAGTAATTCAAAATTACTGCATTTTAAAAGATGAAATTCTAATATTCGACTACAGAGCATGAGTGGCATTTTTAATATGTTTTAGTTTAAAAACAATGTCACATTTAAATAAATACTAAGTGGCACCTTATTGTAAAGAATATTAGTTAATTTAGGTCTTATTTTATTCAAACTCATCTAACTCTATTTGCATTTAAATATATTACATGTATGCCTAGGAGAACCACCTGACTTAGCTATATTAAATAATGTGGCCCCAATGTAAATATATTTTATTTTCATGTATTTGTTAAATTTTATATTTCCAATGGGCTTCTAAAATAGACACTATTAAGATGAAGTGCAAACTTCCAATGTACACATGAGAAAATATACTACATCGCTGGCCTTTCAAAAATGTAATTAAAATAACTCTGATACTCCATGTCACTCTACAAAGAATTACTGTCATCAAGAAATCAACCAGTGACAAATGCTGGAGAGGTTGGGGTGGGGCAGAACTTTTCTTCATTGTTGGGAGTGTAAACTGGTGCAACTGCCATGGAAATCAGTATGGAGATTTTTCAGAAAATTAAAAAGAGAAATTTCATTTGACCCAGTTATTCTTCTTCTAGGTATCTTCTTGAAAGAGTTAAACTCATTATACCACAGTGATGTATGCATACTCATGTTTAGAGCAGCTTGGAAGCATCCTATACCCACTAATTATGAGCTGAAATATGATGCATTATGGTAAATATTCTTTTCTTTTTTTGTGTTCACAGTTGTATGTAGGGTTGCTCTCTTAAGAACATCATGTTCCACTACTGAGATGCACCCCTTATTTTCAACTTTAAAAAAAATTTTACAATGCTATAAAAATACTTCCATATCCAAGAAAATGAATATATTTTCCCTAATTTTTCCAAATATAATTTAAAATTGTCATTAAAAAAACACACACATTCAATACCCGGTACCAAAAAAAAAAAAACAAACCCACACACTATATATATAATAACACTATATATTGTGTAACTATATATTTTATATATAAATATATATAGACATATATTTATGTATTTTATAACTATATATTTTATAACATTATTTTAAAACACATACAGACAGCATATAATCTCCTAATATTCTCCCACATATCTTGTCTTATACACTATATATTTATATGGTATATATGTATTTTATATATAGTTATATATTTAAAAATATATAGACAGATCTATAACTATCTAGATAACTACATATTTAAGGTCATCTCTATCTCTCTATATCTATAGAAAGAGAGAGAATAACAAATTTCCAAACCATAATGAGAAGACAGAACAGATAGGAAATCCTGGAGACTTAGAATGCCATAGTTGTCAATTTCTTTTTATTTGTTTAGTTGTTTACTTATGCTTCATATATCCCAGATTTATACTCCAACAAGCTGACAATCTGAAAAAGACAACATATGTTCCAGACAAATCATAGACTCTCTAGCAACCAAGCAAGACAGACAACTTTTAGAAAATACTCAATCTAACATAGTCAAACATTTCACACACAAACACATGCACACAAAGAAAACACAACACATAACACAGGAGACAAAAAAAAATGAGGCACTGTGTGCCTCCACCCTACACACATCAGTAAAGGCTTACTGGTGAAGATAGATAACCACTCTAATAAGGCAGTAATGAGATGTCCCAAGACATCCTCCATGGTAGTGTCCCATGCAGTCAAATAGGGACATAAGATGTTCACTCTGAGGCCATAAATGAGGCTCCACTGGAAAAAAAATTCTAAAATTTTATGGAATGAGAAGAGACCTAGAAAAGCAAAAGCAATTGTGGGAGCCAAGGCAGGGGCATCACAATTCCTGATTTGAAGTTATACTACAAAGCTACAGTGATAAAAATAAAATGGTATTGAAAAAAATTCTTTATGAATTCTACAAGAACTCTAGAGAATATCCAGTCCCACTACTTTTGTAGAATTCAGCAATGAAACCGAGAGAAGATACAGAAACAACTCCAACAGACTTAGCTACTTGATCTTTGACAAAGGGTCCAGATCCCTTCGCTGGAGGAAAGATAAACTCTTTAATAAATGGTGCTGGTAAAACTGGCTATCCACATGCTAAAAAATGAACCTAGACCCATATCTCTCACTAGGCAATAAGCTAAAATTGAAATGGATCAAAGATCTAAATATTAAAACAGAAACATATAATCTGCTAGATGACAAAATAGATAAAATACTTGAAGACAAAGGTTTAGGGAAAGACTTTATGATCAAAACCCCAACTGCACAGGAAAAATGATAAAGAATCAACAAATGATAGCACATCAAATTAAAAATATTTTTCATAGTAAAAGAAACCATTAATAGAAAGTAAAAACAATGCTAAGAATAGGAAAAAAGTATTGTCAGTTACTCCTCGGACAGAAGACTATTATCTAGGATATATAAGGAACACAAAGGAATAAGATTCTTAATTTAAAGACTCAATCCAAAAATGGGGATCTGAAATCAAGAGAGATTTTTCAGATGAATAAGTAGAAACAAAAAACAAATTAATGAAAAATCTTCAACCGCATTGGGCATCTAGGAATTTAAATTAGAAAAACACTGAGCTTCCATCTCACTCCAAAAAGAAGGGTTATTATTAAGAAATCAACCAATAACAAATGCTGGTGAGGCTATTGGAAAAAGGAAACCCTTCTCCCTTATTGGTTGGAATGTATAATGGTGCAACCATTATCAAAAGCAGTATAAAAATTCCTCAAAAAACTAAAACTAGAGGTTCCTTTTGACTCAGTTATTCCCCTTTTACATACCATTCTGAAAAGCTAAAAGCATCAGACCACAGTGATACATGCAAATATGTGTATAGCAGCACAGTTTATAATAGCTACATCTTGGAAACAGCCCATATTCCCATCAACAGATGAAAAGGTAAAGAAAATGTGGTATTTATATACCATTAGGAGGCCAGGGATTTGGCTCAATGGTTTTGCCACCTGCCTCACAAGCACAAGGTCCCGAGTTTGATCCATAGTACCAAAAAAAACCCAAAAAACAAAAGAACAATTAAGTACTGCCTTGCCACAATAAAGGATAAAATTGAGATATTTTAAGTAAATGGATGGATCTTGAGACCATAATTTTAAGTGAAGTAAATCAGACACACAAGTTTACACATATTGTTTCTTTGCATGAGAAAACCAAAGTGTAAATAAGGAATAGATGAAAGACAGATATTGGAAAGTAGGCAGAATTTGTTCAAATGAGAAAGTAACAAGGAACAAGGGAGAGAGAAGTGAGGGAAGGGAAAATAGGTTTTTTTTTAAATGAGAGAATAGAAGAAAAATGAAAACAGCTTTTGTAAGTGGGTAAGGGAAGGAGAGTGAAGGGAGGGGAGGAGAATGGGAAAAAAGAATTAAGATGCATTAGGTAAAGGTACTAATTCCCCATTATGAATGTGTTCATTATATAATGCAAACATGTACTAATAAAAACAAAGATAAAAAATAAATTCTAGGAGATAAGTTATCACAAAAGGGGTGGTAAAACTAAATGCTTCACTAAAAATTATATTTCCCCATACATTACTTAAAGAAAATTCAGTCTCTTCAATTAAGATAAACATTTTTGAAAGGACATTCTAAAACCAATAACTAATGATTAAGAAGTAAAATAGGAAAGCCAGGCATGGGGGTTCATGCCTTTAATCCCAGCCTGCAGGAGGCTGAGTCAGGAGGATTTGCAAATTCACAAACAACCTGGGCCACATAGTGGGTACAAGCCCAGCCTGAAATATATAGTGAGACCAAGTTGAAAGAAAGAAAGAAAGAGAGAGAGAAAGAAAGAAAGAAAGAAAAGTGTGTACTTAAGAGAAACTTGTTGATTTATACTATGTATTACTAAAATTTTTTATCCAGAGCCAGATGTGCTGGTGCAATCCTGAAATCCCAGCACTCTGGAGGCTGAGGCAGGAGGATTTCCATGAGTTTGAGGCCAGCCTAGGTTATGCAATGAGTTCAGGACCAGCCTGAAATATAAAGAGAGAACCTGCCTCCAAAAAAAAAAAAAGGAATTCAGCAGCTCAGTGTGCTCTTGGAAGGTGGGATCTCACTGGAAGAGATGGCAAGCTCCAAGTGGGAAGAAGTCCATATCAATTGTTTTGCTCTGCACTATATCCCAAGGTCAGAGAAAAAGATCCAAGAGAGCTGCACAAGTGTGAACAGAACCCAGCATGGACCAGAGCTGCAGGAGGCCCAGGTCCCAGCCAGAAGACCACCCTAACCCCAGCAGCTTTGGCCCACAGCTCCCAGCCAAAGGCACACCTGGAAAAAGCTACCCAGACAGGAAGCAACAGCCAGAGGCCTGCCAAGATACCATTGGTAAGTTCCTGCAGACCTCAGCCAGCAGCCTGCTCAGACACCAGTGACTCAGGCACTCAGCCCCCAGGCAAAGGTTTTCCCAGACAACAGTTGGGCAGTCAGGGAGGGGGGCAGGCCCCAGCCAGAGCCATGCCCAGATACCATCCTAATTGTCCACAGGCTCCAGCCAGAACCCTGCACAGACAACACAGGAAGCATAGGGAACCAGAAAGCTACCATTCAGAAACCAGGAATGGGTCCAATGGTGAGCACAAGAGACAAGCCTCTTGTTGGCTTGCTGAGAATTGAAGACCACTGGGTGAGCAAAAACTCAACTCAACAAAAGTGGAGGAGGTTGCATCTGCTGAATTGAGAAGACACAAACAAGTCTCAAAACCAGACTTCTAGATCACTTAGGGCAAACCCAAAGGGCAATGAGATGGAACAATCTGATACTAACCACCTCGACTCCCTGAAATGGCAAAAAAGAGGAACTGGAAAAAATGATATCAAATAACTTCTCAGACAACAACAGAAATTGTGTCCATAGTGCAAGACAAGACAAATAAGTCTAGAGCAAACACAGATTAAAAAAAATAGAGAAGCTGAGGAACATGATGGAATCCCAGCAAAGAAAACAAATGGAATACATTAAACAAATGCAAACAGATTTCCAGGAGACTAAAAATTCCATTGATAGTTTATGCAGCAGAATGACCCAATGTGAGGACAGAATATCAGATATAGAAGACAGTATTGCAATTAGGGACCAGGAAAAAAATTTCTTAAAAATAATAATGGACCATGAGAAATCAATCCAGCAGCTGTTAGATGATGCAAAGAAGAATAGTATAAGACTGATCCAAGTCAAGGTACAAACAATATTTAAAAAACTGTTCACAGAAATAAAGACAGAATACTTCCCAAGCAGGGGAAAAGAATTTGACATACAGATAACTGAAGCATATAGGACTCCAATTAGCCTTGAGAAGAAAAAAAAAATTCACCTAGGCATAAAAGAGTTAAGATTCCAGAAACCCAACAGAAGAACAAATTTCTACAAGCAGTTAGAGAAAATAAACAAGTCACATACAAAGGAAAGTCCATCAGAATCACAGCAGATTTCTCAGCACAAACCCTCAAGCAAGAAGAGTCTGGAGTGAAGTATTTCAAGCAATAAAAGAAATCAACCTCCAACCCAGATTGATGTTCCCTCCAAAACAATCTTTCAAAATTTATGGAGAAATGAGATACTTTCACGACAAAGAGCATCTGAGGAACTTCATGAATACAAAACCAGAAATCCAAAAAATTTAAAAAATCTCCTAGGGAAAAACAGTGAGGATCACAACCCCAGGAAGCCCAGCAGAATGAACCCATCAGTACAAGGAAAAGTCAATACATATCAATTATAATCATCAATGTTAATGGTCTCAAATCACCAACAAAAGAAATTGACTGGCAGAATGGGTCAAGAAACAAGATTCTACAATATGCTGCAAAAAAGAAATACACTTAATTAAAAATAAACCTCGGACTGAAAGTTAAAGTTTGGAAAACAATACTCCATGTGACAGGAGACTGATAAAAAGCAAGAGTATCTATCCTCTTTGCAGATCAAATGGATTTTTTTTTTTGGTACTGGGGATTGAACTCAGGTCCTTGCACTTGTGCAGCAGGTGGTGAAACCACTGAGCTAAATCCCCGGCCCTCAAATGGATTTTGAACCAACACTAATTAAGAGAAACCAAGGACACTACATCCTTGTAAAGGTAATAATCCAGAGGAAGAGTTGACAATCAGAAATATATATGCACCAAATACTAGTGCACCCAACTATATAAAACAAATTTGAACAGACATGAAAAATGTAATAAGCACTAATACAATAGTAATGGGCAACTCACTGTTACAAATAGATAGATCACAAAAAAATAAACAATGAAATACTAGAACTCATGCAAACTCTTGAATAAATGGACTTAATAGATCTTTAAAGAGTATTCCACACCACAAAATCAGAATACACATTCTTTTTGGGTACACACAGGTCATTCTCCAAAATAGACCACATAATTGCTCATAGAACATGTTTAACTAAGTGCAAAGGAATTGAACTTTTCACCGGTATATTATCAGACCATAGTTCGATGAAACTGGAGATCAATAGCAAAAGAAACCACAAGAATTACATAAACACATGGAAATTGAACAACACCCTTCTGAATAACCAGAGGAAACAGAGGAAAATAAAGAATAAATCATACAGTTTCTATAATTAAATGACAATTCCAATACAACATATCAGAATCTATGGGACACAATGAAAGCATTCTTTTTTTTAAATTAAGTTTTCATTGGTGCATTTTAGGTATACAAAATAATTACATTCATCATTGGGACCTTGTACCTTTACATGATGTATCTTGGCTCTTATTTTCTCCCCATTCCCCTGCCCTCCCTTCACCCCCTCCACCCTTCCTTATTTACAAATAATTTGTTTCCTTTTCTTTCTTCTCTAATATTTTTTCTTTTCCCTTCTTTTCTTTCCCTATCCCCACCACTTCCCTTCTTCCTTTAGACCTTTTCTTCCTATTTCACAGTATCACTTATACATTATGATCCTTATTTGAAAACATTCTTAAGAGGGAAATTCATAGCAGTGAATACTCATATTAGGAAAGCAGAATGAGCTCAAATAAACAACCTAATACTGAACCTCAAGCTTCTAGAAAAAAGAAGAGCAGGACAACCCCAAAGCTCATAAAAGGGAGAAAATTATAATGATCTGAGCAGAAGTCAATGCAATAGAGACTAAGAGAGCAATACAAAAAAAAATCAATGAAGCAAAGAGTTAGTTTTTGGAGAAAAAATATATATGATTAACAAACCCTTAGCCAACTTTATCAAAAAAAAAAAAAAAAAAGGAAAGGAAAGGAAAGACCCAAGTCCACACAATTAGGAATGAAAAGAGTGAAATTAAAGCAGACTGAGCAGAAATAGAGCAGATCATCAATACCTACTTTGAGTACCTATACACCAATAATATGGAAAACACAGAAGAAATGCACAGATTCCTAGATACATATGAATTAACAAAGCTGAACGAAGAAGACCTAAATATTCTAAACAACCCAATATCAATCAATGCAATTGAAAATGTATTTAAAGACATACCAACCAAGAAAAGCCCACATCCTGATGGCTTCACTGCTGAATTCTATCAGACTTTTTGAGAAGAAGTATTGCCACTTCTCTTTAAACTCTTCAATGAAATTGTAAGGGAAGAAATATGCTCCAATTCATTCATGGAAGCAAGCATCACCTTGATCCACAAAGCAGAGAAAGATAAAACCAAAAAAACAGAACTATAGGCCAATCTCCCCATTGAACTTAGATGCAAGAATCCTCAATAAGATACTGACAAACCGAATGCAAGACATTATTAAGAAGATCATACACCCTGACCAAATAGGATTCATCCAAGGAAAACAAGGATGGTTCAACATACACAAATCAATAAAAGTAATACACTATATTAATAGACCAAGGACAAAACCATATGATCATCTCAATAGATACAGAAAAATCATTTGACAAAATCCAACACAAATTCATGATAAAAACCCTACAGAAAATTGGAATAGATGATCTCTTTCTCAACCTGATAAAACCATCTATGAAAAACTAACAGCAAATATCATACTAAATGTTCAAAAACTGAAATCCTTCACACTAAAATTATAACAAGACAAGGATATCCACTATCACCACTCCTGTTCAATATAGTTTTGAAAACATTAGCCACAGGAATTAGCCAAGAGAAAGAAATAAAAGTTAGGAAACAAAGAAATTAAATTGTCATTATTTGTCAACATTTGATTCTCTATATAGAAGACACCAAGAACTCCACCAAAAGTCTTCTAGGTTTAATAACCAAATTCAATACAGTATCTAGATACAAGGTCAATACCCAAAAATCAATAGGTTTCCTGTACATGAACAACAAACTCACTGAAAGAGGAACTGGACAAACAACTCCCTTCATAATAACATCCAAAAAAAAAAAAAGAAATATATAGGAATAAAAATAATGAAAGAAATCAAAGACTTCTACTTTGTAAAGTATAGTACTCTGAAAAAAATTTTGAAGAGGATATCAGAAAATGGAAAGATATCCCTTGCTCCTGGGTAGGAAGAAAAAATATAGTGAAAATGGCCATACTTCCAAAACTCCTACATAGATTCAATGCAATTCCAGTTGAAATCCCCACAACATACTTCACAGATGTTGAGGAAAAAAAATCAATAATTCATTTGGAACAAGAGGAGACCTAGAATAGCAAAAATTCTACACAACAAAGACAAGGTAGGGGGTATCACAATCCCCAACTGGAAACTATACTACAAAGCTACTGTGATAAAACCAACATGGTACTGGCAAAGAAACAGACCTATGGCTCAGTGGAACTGACTAGGAGAGGCAGAAACAACACCATACACACTCAGATACTTCGTCTTTGTCAAAGGAGCCAAACACCCTCACTGGAGGAAAGATAGCCTCTTTAATAAATGATCCTGAAAAATTGGGTTTCAACTTGCCAAAGATTAAAACTAGACCTATATCTCTCACCATGCACTAAACTAAAATCAAAATGGATTAAATATCTAAATATTAAAACAGAAAGACTAAACCACCTGGAAGAGATGTTAGGTAGAACTCTTGAAGACATTGGCATGGGAAAAGATTTCATGAACAAAGCCTCAGTTGCATGTGAACTAGCACAAAGAATCAACAAGTGATATCTCTCCTTATTAAAAAGCTTCTGCATAGCAAGAGAAACCACCAACAGTGTGAAGAGACAACCCACAATGGGGGAAAAATTTTTACCAGCTGTCCCTGACAAAGGCCTACTATCTAGACTATATAAAGAACTTCATAAAATCAGACTTCCCAAATTTAAAGACCCAATCCAAAAATGGGTATCTTTAATGAGCAGACATTTATGAGAAAAAGAAGTAGGAATAGCACATAGCATACTAAAAATGTTCAACATCACTGGTCATTTCAGAAATGCAAATGAAAACAAGTTTGAGATTTCACCTCACCCCAGAAAGAATGGCTGCTGTTCAACCAATACAAATTTGCTGGCAGGGTTGTGGGGAAAAATGAACACTTCTCCACTTTTTTGGGAATGCAACCACTGTGGAAATCAGTATGGAGATACCTGAAAGAACTAGGATTGGAAGTCTCATTTGACCCAGCTATTCCCCTCCTGAGTATCTTCCCAAAAGAATTAAATGCATCATACCAAAGTGATATATGCACACCCGTGTTTATGGCAGCACAGTTTTTAATAGCTAAATCTTGGAGACAGCCCTATTGCCCATTAACTGGATACTGGATAAAGAAAATGTAGGTTTTTAAAAAATAAAATGGAGTACTACTCATAAACAATGAGAAATTAGAGACATTTATAGCTAAATCGATGCACATTGAGGCAATACTCTTAAGTGAAATAAATTGAACAGATGTGTAAATACCAAAAAGTATCTTTGTTGTGAGAAAATAAAAGTGTAAATGAGGAACAAAAGACATATTAGATATTGTGAAATAGGAAGAAAAGGTCCAAAGGCAGAAGGTGAAGTGGGGGGCATAGGGGAAAGGAAAGAAGGGAATGGAATTAATATGAGAAAAAGAAAACAATGGAAAGAAAGTCTTTGTAAATAGGGAGGGGTGGAGGGGTTGAAGGGAGCACAGGGGAATGAGAAAAATGAGAATCAAGATATATTATATAAAGGGACAGATTTCCAATAATGAATGTCATTATACTATATACCTAAAATGTAACAATAAAATTAATTACAAAAGGTTTTATCCAAACTTTAATAAGCAAAGACATATACTCTTATTGTCACCTTCTGGTTTAAATTAAATGTAAGAATTAAAATATCAAGATATTAAATGAAATATCTTTGGAATTTGTAGAATTGTGAAGCTTATTTTCTGTATTAAAAATTATAAAATACATATATAATATTGAAATTATTTTACTAAGCTTAATATGTTATTGCCATTACATATGTTTCTTCATCAGTCAGAGTTTGTATATTTCATATAAACTTAATTGTATGTTAACTTTCATTTACTTTGAAATACCACTAGGATTATTAAACAGAAATTTTAAATGACAGAAAAATAGTTTTTTGTATTTTGTCATTTTTCTTGTATCAATTTTCCCATATGAAATGTCTATTATATATGTTTTAAAATGCTAATGAACACATAAGTTTAAGTTTTTATCAAAATACTTATGTTTTCAATTTTCTACTTTTCTTTTATAATAAAGAATATATATTGTTTCTTGGGCCAGCGAATTTAGCTCAGTGGTGCTGCCACCTGCTTTGAAAGCACAAGGTCCTGAGTTCGATCCCTGGTATCCAAAAAAGAAAAAAAAAAAGAATATGTATTTTTTCTTACCTGTTATATAGATAGGTCCTTATGTACTGTTTATTGCTCTGATGACCAATGAGGTTATCATTGCATTTAAATGGCTTATTTTTTCAGAGACAGGGATAAGATGTAATATTTCTTCATAATGTAGCATTGTAGAAATTATAAATTTTGTTTCTCATGGTGCAGTATTAAGTTTTGTTTTTTATTTTGTTTCTTATTTTATCAGGAACATAATGTAATGTTGCATCTATAGAGGAGTCATTTAAAAATTTGTAGAAAATCAAAATTTAAGCTTAACTCACTTGATTGAGTTCCAAGAGGGTATCCACTGCAAGGCAGTATGACCATGTTAGCCTTCAGGATGTTGAGTAAGCATAGCTTCTCAAGTTTTCCTATGTCACCTAAAGATCATTTAAGTATCACACCTAATTTTTTAAGATTTTTGCTGTTATGGATGAAGCCTGTCAGATCTCTTATTTTCCATTTAGAATTTCCTTTGAAATTCTCCAGTTTAATTATTTTAATGTCTATAGAAACAAATTTCACTACATGAAATTCACAGCATTTTGATAAGTAAAGCATTCCACATTGTAGTTTTTACTGCAACTGTGTGAAAGTGACCTGCTTACAGATCTTTAGAATTAGTCAGAAGTCTGGGCGTTTACCAATTCAATCCTGAAATAGACCCTGTATTACACAACCTTTGTTATAGTCAGGACTTATTTTCTTTTAAAATACCATTTTAATCAGGAAAAATTAAATATGGAAAGGGTCTTTTCTAGGTCATTTTTATTTGCATAGAGTACTCTATCATTCAATATTTTCTTTAGACCTTTCAGGGTCTTTAGAAGTGATGTTTATTCAAATCAGCACATAGTGAGCCAAAAGAGTTTTTCATTGCTCAGGGCATTATTGGAGGACTACAAATGTAGAGAAATCAATAATATTATATATGTATTAATGCTAAAAAAGATAAAGTATGCATGAAAAAGACCAGATTTAATTTCAAGGGTGTACACACACACACACACACACACACACACACACTAACACACATCACACAGGAAATAGACAGACATTTGTATCCATTGTATTGATACTTCCTTTAATCTTTCTAAAACTTAAGTCAGTATTGATATTGTGAGTTAAGAACCATGACAATAATTAAAAATCTGCAAAACTAAATTATTCCCGATAATATTTAAATATAATATTTTTATTTTTAACAGAGAAATTGTTTTGTGTAAAGTGATACCAACCGTTACAGAAAATATCTTCTTCAGAATAATTTGATGTACGATTTGAGGAAAACATATGTAGTAAACCGATATACAAAATTTAAATTATGTATGAAATAAGGAAGTATTCGATTTTGTTTATTATAATACCTATGATCACTTAAATTATAATATTAAAATCATATAAATCTAGACATTTTCCTCTTTAAATTTAAGCTCCCAAGATGGGTTTATTCTGCAGGTGACTATTAAGGGGACTTTTATACAAAAATTAACAAAAAGTAGTTTTTCGTTCATGTGACAAATCATTCAATTGTATTTTCTTGTTATTTTTCCATTGGGCATGTGTTCTATTCACATCTTCTCACATGAGTTTCAGTTGTTTCTGGTTCATCTGTAGCTAATATTAGTGAAACTACCCAGTTAAAACATAAAAACACAAAAAGATTTAGGTATATGTATTTTAGGAGCAACACAATAAAAATACAACACAACAAAAATGTTATAATTTAAAAAATAATGCAGATATTTTCTAAAATCAGTTTTATCTTTTGCTATCCTTGAATGACCTATAGCTTTAATTTTTATAAATATCTAAGAATATTTAAATCATCAAATACTGTCAAGTTACTTGGTTCTTCTAATGTTAAAAGAATTAATATTGCCATTTATGAGAGATGACATCCTGAAAAATCTTGAATCTCCTTGGTGAAAATGTTATTTATTAAAAAGCTTGTGTTGTGGCTTGTATGTAGATGTCCCCCAAAGCCTCGTGCAGTCCTACTTGGGGCTTTTGGGAGGAGGCTGGATCATGGCTGTGTGATGTGGGATAAGGACCGTCATGTAGAATATATAAAGAACTCAAAAAAAAAAAAAAAATCAGGCCCTCAAATTCAAAGACCCGATGCAGAAATGGGCATCTGAAATTAAAAACAAAAACAAAAACTTCTCAGATGAAGAATTAGAAATGGCAAATAAATATATAAACTAGTCTTCAACATCACTGGGAATTCATGAAATGCAAATTAAAACACCGCTGAGATTCTGCCTCACTCCAAAGTAAACTTTTTCTCCTTTAACTTGTGGGTTAGGATATTTTGTCTGAGAAATGAAAAAAGTAACAAAGACAGCTTGCAAGCAAGTCAGACAAGAAAAGAAATATTTCTCCCACTATCTAAATACTCTAAAATGAAAAGATTATATCCATTCAAGAGACTCTCAATTGTTACTCAAAATATTCACGTGAAAATATGTAATAATTCAATTTAAAACCATTCTTGTATTTATTTAAAAGTATTTCTTCATATACATCCTATTAAGATTTAAAGGAGATTTATATAGGCCAAATAGTATTTTTTTAAAAAGGACATTCAATATCATGAACATATCAAAATAAACAAAAAGTAAAAGTATTTTTTAATTTTACAAAACACTTTTTAGTTTTATCATTGTATTTTATACACCTTGGAAGTACAAAAACATTCAGAGAGGATTATTATAACAGGATTTTCCCAATTTGCTGTTAAATATAGCAGGTAAAAACTGTCTAGAGGATATTTTTAAAGCATTCTACATACATCCATAAAGATTATTGAAATAAACAGCCTCAAGAAGTGATACTGCATCAATGTGAAGATTTTGATCTATGAATATTTACTACAGAAATATTTAAAATATTTGAACCAAAATGTATGTATAGTAAGAGTCTAATATTTCTTCTGTGTTAATACCATTTTGTATTCCTTTTCCTCTAAATATATGCAGAGTAGATAAATATATTTTGTGAACTGTATATTTCTATGTAATTGATTCATTTTCTCTTCTCTAATTTCTGTAGAACCTGTCACTTCCTTATACTGTGTATGGCTTATGTCCAGAATTGTGGTCTTGTTTACTTCTTTATCCCAGTTACCTAGAAAAGTATCTGATATACTGTGGACATTTAGTACATATGTGCTAAGCAATGAGAGATATGGAAACATGATTGACCTGTAGTCTAAGAAGAACAGAGCATGTTAGAAAGTGGTACTTTCAAAGTCTCATTCTGTGGGTTTACCCATATTGTATATGATACATATTTCATCTATGTGCTTATTTCTTAGAAAAATGAAAGATATTTACTAAAGCATAATGAGAAATTATTATCCTTTGCTAAATATAAGATGAATCTTTATCTCTTCTTTTATTGGTTTAGATTTTTTGCCACATTTTTATTCTTATATGTATATTGTATATATTACATACATATTATAATATTATTTATTATGCATGCAATTTATACATGCATATATGTAATGTTACATATAATTATACATATTACAATTGTAATTATTCAAATTAATTTTAAATTAACTATAAAATAAACTTCAGAATTATAAGGGTTTTATATTTCAGAATTATTATTTAACTAACAATTAATGAGCACCCACTTAAAACTCCAAGAGACTTGTATTATTTTCCAGATCAAATATGAAAGAACTGGTTCTCACGCAGGTTGAATAATTTACTTGAAATTCATTTAGCTGTTAGTGCGTGAAAATAAAATTTAAAGAAGATGTTTTGATTCCAAAATTTAATTCCTTGTACTATGCTCTTTAAATGTTGTAAAAAGCAAATGCACATAATATGGTGGTACCTTGGT
Organism: Heterocephalus glaber; assembly: GCF_053883595.1. Lineage (NCBI taxonomy): Eukaryota > Metazoa > Chordata > Mammalia > Rodentia > Bathyergidae > Heterocephalus > Heterocephalus glaber. The sequence continues at coordinate 15,113,725 of NW_028258142.1, read as the reverse complement.
TCATGAATGCTTTTATTTGTGAACAATTTGGTTCATAAACTGTAACATTTGGCAAAATTTTGTCTTCATTTGAGGACTCTGCATCAGGTGAGAAATGACCACAGCCATCTTTCTAGCACTAACACTAACATGGCCATCTTTTCTAAAATCATGGAATGAATTAAGTTAGCATAATATCTTTTATAATACAAAGTTATGAGTGCAAGATTCCTTTATATACAATAATTTTACACCGTGGAGAAATAAATAATTAACTGGTGAAGGATCACTACCATTTGTTCAGCATTAATCTTTATTTTTCCCCTGACTACAGACCATAAATAATAATCCATGTTTTAGAGAAAACAAGGAAATGGAAGCTCAGAGCTTTTAAACCTCTTGGCTCAGGAAGATTACTGTACAGTTTTACAAAATGAAACTAGCAAAGTATTGGATTTGAAATTGTGGTGTTTTTTGTGCCATGTTATAAGATTTAACTCATTGACAATGTTGACTCAGAATTTTCATTGTGTTGCAATTTTGATTATATTTAAAAAAGAGCAGCTCTAGAAAATCATATGGAAACTCAGCAATGATTGTATGTCTCTTAAATACATTTGCACTTTATAAAACATACTGAATAGAGATTGCTATGCATACATTTGCTGCATAGACTGTTTTTCTTTATATCATACATTTATATGAGAATGTAAGCAGAGGAAGATTCAGGTATGAGAATAATATTCAGACCTGTGGCAAGCTAAATTGATTCTCCAGAATATATCAGTTGCTGTCACTCAATTATATCAGCAAATAAATTTTCCAAAATGTACTATCTCAAATATGGGATCTTAGTTTTCATCAGAAATTCATTTCACTCAATTCTACATATGCTGAGTGTCAGTAGCTCTCATTTTTGATTGGTTAGGAAGAAAAATTAAAATCAATTACACAGTGAGTACACAGTATTAATACCAAAATAAATATATTTTAATATAAATCTTTTTAAAAATATAAGTTCTGATTTAAATCACTAACACATAGCTTTATAAAAATAATTAAAATATTGAATTGATAAATTTATTAAGCACATTCCATGAGCTCCACTGTATTTTAACATTTCTCTTTGAACTATTGGAACAATGTAACTTGGAAACTATTTATATAAATATATTTTAAAATATTTATGTTCTCTTTATAATACAGTGTCTAACATTCTTTAGAAACAAAATATATTTTAAACTAAGCAGGGATACTTTCAGATAGGAAAGAAATGTACTTTTAGTTAACTTTTTTTAAAATGATGTGTACACAGTCTGATTTTAAGGATTCATACAAAATAGGCTTCATAATGATACTGAAGAAATTGAAAACATACTTCTATTTATTACTTGTTATTATTATTGTATTTTTAATCAGAACAGAGATCTGGAGTACACACATACACACACATACACACAGACACACACATTACATTTAAATTAGACTCCATTTTTGGCCCAAAGACAATGAACTTTATTCACACAAAAACCTTTCATTTTTCTCTGTACAGCTTTGTAATATATTATCAGTGAGAAAAATAATATATGTTTGGCACATGCATTTGTCTTAGTTACTTTTCTCTCTTTGCTGAGACAAAATAATGGAAACCCAGAAGTTAAGGAAGGAAAGATTTATTTGGCTTACAGTTTGTAGAGGCTTTAGTCCATAGTTTGCTGGCTCCAAGGCAGAATGATTTCATGGCAGGCAGAAGATGGCAAAGCAACAAGGGATCTTAACAGTATCTTTCTGCCCCTTTTACCTTATCCAGACTACTTAGGGTGGGTAGCAATCACACCCTAAATCCTAGTTTATGGAGCCTAACATTGCACCATGAATCAACCACAGCATCACACACTCTAGATCCAGCCACCTCTGAAAAACCCCACCTAGACTGCAAGGTGCTTTGGGTGGACATCTAGACACTACCTATAACATTATTTAAATTCATATGGCATTATTATAGGAATCAGTGAGTCTACAATTCTTACTGATGAACAATCTAGATATGAATTCAAAGTTTCATATTTATTTTGTGTTGAGGGACAGAAGCCTGACCTTCTCCTGTATCTGTAAAGTTCTGTGGTATCTTTGCATGTCCACTTGAGGCTAGACCTTATCGAATATATTGAGCCAGCAGAAGAAACACAAAGTGGAAAGTGAAAAAATTATGCACATGTAGAATTATTGTGCATAAATTATTTTTCTGTGAACTTCTGTGGTGTTTTATTGTTGGGTTTTTTTTGAATAGAATTGATATTATTCACTTTTATTTGAAATGAGAAAATAATAGATGATTTCTCTATTAATCTATTCAATCTTCTAACAGTTTGCATATAGAGTATTACATGCCATGATGTAGAGTAAAAGTAGCTAATTAAAGATAGAGGAAAAATAACACTCAGATGATTAAATGAAATTTATGTATTTTGAATATTCTATTATCATAATACCAGCATATCATTCATGTTGAAGCATTGCATAATGTTCTGTATTAAGGAATATTGAGATTTAAGCCAATTTAGACTTAAATACCAGCTTTCATAAAACCTATAAAAATCCTATGTTTCTATGGTATTTTAAAAATCATGAAAGGTAAAGCAGCCAGGTTGTATCAATAATGTTGGATGTTGTACAATTGGTGACTAGCTATATTCTATATGTGGTAAGTGTGCATCATAAAAAAGTCTAACTGTAAAATTTTAATTATAAATAGGTTCATAGTTATAGTAATATATTTTAAGAAGGAAATTCTTTCTTTTTTCTTCCCTTCAGAATAAATCCAGAACAAACATATATGAATAATTCAATAGCTTAGTAATTAAAAATACGAATTAAAATAGCACTGAAATACCTTACTTTCAATCTGACAACTAACATTTACAGTAATGCCTACCATTGGTGAGAGTTTTTTTTTTTTTTTAATTCTTCCATTAGTACATTGTAGGTATACAACACAATTACATTTCTCATTGGGAATTGTACCTTTACATAATGCATCTTGGTTCTTATTTTTTCCCCATCCCTAGACCTCCCTTCACCCCCTCCACCCTTCCCTATTTTAAAAGACTTTATTTCCATTTTTTCCATTTCTCAGCATTTTTTCTTTCCCTTCTTTCCTTTCCCCTGCCCCTCCCACTACCCTTACCCTTTTGGACCTTTTCTTCGAATTTAACATTATCGATTACTCATTCTAATCATTGGTACATTTTAGGTATACAATATTATGACATTCATCATTGGAAATTTGCACCTTTACATAGTCTCTCTTGCTTCTTATTTTTCACCCTTGCCCAGCCCTCCCTTCAACCCCTCCACTCCTCCCTATTTACAAAGATTTTGTTCCTATTTTTCCATTTTCTCATATTAATCCCATTCCCTTCTATCCTTTCCCCTAGCCCTCCACTTCCTTCCTCTTTGCCCCTTTTCTTCCTATTTCACATTACCTATTATACATTTAGCCCTTATTTACACTTTCAGTTTCTCAAACCAGAGAAATTATTTGATATTTATTCATGTGCATCCTATTTATTTAACTTAAGAGTATCACATCAATGTGCATCCACTTAGCTATAAATGTCTCTACCTTATCATTTTTTATGGCTGAGTAGTTCTCTATTTGATAAAAAATGACCCACATTTTCTTTATCCAGTCTCCAGTTGATGGGCATTTGGGCTGTTTCCAAGTTTTAGCTATCACAAACTGCACTGCTATGAACATGGGCACACATATATCACTGCGGTATGATTCTTTTAATTCTTTGGAGAAGATCCCCAGCAGTGGAATAGTGGGGTCAAATGGGACTTCCAGCCCTAGTTCTTTGAGGTATCTCCATACTGATTTCCACAGTGGTTGCACCAGTCTACACTCCCACCAGCAGTGGAGCAGGGTTCCTCTTTCCCCACAGGCCCACCAGCATTTCTTATTGGTTGATTTCATGATAGCAGCCATTTTTTCTGGAGTGAAGTGGAATCTCGGGGTTGTTTTTATTTGCATCTCTCAAATGACCAGGGATGTTGAACATTTTTTCATGTGTTTATTTGCTATTCCTACTTCTTTGCCTGAGAAATGTCTGTTCATTTCAGATGCCCATTTTTGGATTGGGTCTTTAAATTTGGGAGGTCTGATCTTTTTAAGTTCTTTATAGATTTGAGATAGTAGACCTTTGTCTGAGGAAGAGCAGGTGAAGATTTTTCCCACATTGTGGGTTGTCTCTTCACACTGCTGGTGGCTTCTCTTGCTGTGCAGAAGCCTTTTAATAAGAAGAGATACCACTTGTTGATTGTTTGTGCTAGTTCATGGGCAACTGGTGTTTTGTTCATAAAATCTTTTCCTACACCGATGTCTTCAAGGGTTCTGCCTAACCTCTTTTCCAACTGGTTCAGAGTTTCTATTTTAATGTTAAGATCTTCAATCCATTTTGATTTTAGTTTAGTGCCTGGTGAAAGATACAGGTCTAGTTTTAATCTTTGTGAAGTTGAAGCCGAATTTTTTCAGCATCATTTATTAAAGAGGCTATCTTTCCTCCAGTGAGGGTGTTTGGCTCCTTTATCAAAGATGAGATGGCTGAGTGTGTCTGTCGTTGTTTCTGCATGTTCTAATCTGTTCCACTGGTACACAAGTCTCTTTTTTTGCCAGTACCATGCTGTTTTTATCACCATATCTTTGTAGTATAGTTGCAGGTTGGGGATTGTGATAACCCCTGCCATGTCTCTTTTACCTAGAATTGCTTTTGCTATTCTGGGTCTCTTCTTGTTCCAAAGGAATTTTTGGATTGTTTCCTCAAGGTCTATGAAGTAAGCTGCTGGGATCTCAATTGGAATTGCATTAAATCTATATAGCAGTTTTGGAAGTATGGCCATTTTCACTCTATTAATCCTTCCTACACAGGAGCAGGGGATGTCTGTCCATTTTCTGATATCATCTATAATCTCGCTTTTCAGAGTGCCTTAGTTTTCAGAGAAGAAGTCTTTTATTTCTTTCGTTAAGATGAGTCCTAGATATTTCAGTTTTTTGGATGCTATTGTGAAAGGAATTATTTGCCCAATTTCTCTCTCAGTGAGTCTGTCATTGGTGTAGAGGAAAGCTTCTGATTTTTGTGTGTTGACCTTGTAACCAGCTACTTAACTGAATTTGGTTATTAAGTCTAGAAGACTTTTGGTGGAATTCTTGGGGTCTTCTATATAGAGTATCATACCATCTGCAAATAATGACAATTTGACTTCTTCATTACCTATCTTTATTCCTTTTATTTCTTTCTCTTGTCTAATAGCCATGGCTAATGTTTCCAGAACTATATTGAACAAGAGTGGTGATAGTGGACATCCTTGTCTTGTTCCTGATTTTAGTGTGAAAGATTTCAGTTTTTGACCATTTAGTATGATATTAGCTGTTGGTTTTTCATAGATGGCTTGTATCAGTTTGAGGTAGAGACCACCTATTCCAATTTTTTGTAGAGTTTTTATCATAAATGCATGTTGGATTTTGTCAAATGCTTTTTCTGTGTCTATGGAGATAATCATATGGGTTTTGCCCTTGGCTCTATTGATATAGTGTACTACATTGATTGATTTGCATATATTGAACCATCCCTGCATCCCTAGGATGAATTCCATTTGATCAGGGTGTATGATCTTCTTGATGATCTTCTGCATTGTTTTTGCCAGTATCTTAGTAAGGATTTTTGCATCTATGTTCATTAGTGAGATTGGCCTATAGTTCTCTTTTTCAATTGGATCTTTCTCTGCTTTGGGGATTAAGGTGATGCTTGCTTCCAGGAATGAATTTGGGAGTATTGCTTCTCTTTCAATTTCATTGAAGAGTTTAAACAGTAGTGTCAGCAGTTCCTCTCTAAATGTCTTGTAGAACTCACCAGTGAAGCCAATCAGGGCCCGGGATTTTCTTATTTGATAAGTTTTTAATTACATTTTCAATTTCTTTGGTTGATATTGGGTGGTTCAGAATTTTTAGATCTTCTTCATTCACCTTTGGTTATTCATATGTTTCTAGGAATCTGTCCATTTCTTCTGGGTTGTCCATCTTATTGGCATATAGGTTCTCGAAGTAGGTATTGATGATCCTCTGGATTTCTGCTGGGTCTGTTGTAATTTCGCCCTTTTCATTCCTAATTGCATGGATTTGGGACTTTTCTTTCTTTTTCTGATAAGGTTTGCTAAGGGTTTGTCAATTTTGTTGATTCTTTCGAACAACCAACTCTTGACTTCATTGATTTTTTGTATCATTCTTAGTCTCCATTGCATTGATTTCTCCTCTGATCTTTATAATTTCCTCCCTTGTATAAGCTTTGGGTTTGTCCTGCTCTTCTTTTTCTAGAAGCTTGAGGCTCAGCATCAGGTTGTTTAATTAGGCTTGCTCTGTTTTCCTAATATGCATATTCACTGCTATGAATTTCCCTTGTAAGACTGCTTTCACTGTGTCCCATAGATTCTGATATGTTGTATTGTCATCGTCATTTAATTGAAGGAACTGTCTGATTTCTTCTTTAATTTCCTCTGTGACCCATTGGTTATTCAGAGGTGTGTTGTTCAATTTCCACATGTTTATGAAATTTTTCCAGTTTCTTTAGTTATGGATCTCCAATTTCATCACACTATGGTCTGATAATATACAGGGGATAACTTCAATTCCTTTGCACTTACCTAAATATGTTCTATGCATGAGTATGTGGTCTATTTTGGAGAATGACCCATGTGCAGCTGAGAAGAATGTGTATTCTGATTTTGTGGCATGGAAGACTCTGTAAACATCTGTTAAGTTCATCTGTTCAACAGTTTGAGTGTGTTCTAGTATTTCATTATTTATTTTTAGTCTAGTTGATCTATCTATTTGTGACAGTGGGGTGTTGAGGTCCCCCACTACAATTGTATTAGTGCACATATGACTTTCCATGTCCACTAATATTTGCTTTATATAGTTGGGCACACTAGTGTTTGGTGCATAGATGTTTATGACTGTCCTCTCTTCCTCTTGGATTCTTCCCTTTACAAGGATGTAGTGTCCTTCTTCATCTCTCTTAATCAATGTTGGTTTAAAATCTACTTGATCTCCAAAGAGGATAGCTAGTCCTGCTTTTTTTCAGGTTCCCTTTCGCATGGAGTATTGTTTTCCACCCTTTAACTTTCAGTCTATGAGTTTCCTTTGGAATTAAGTGTGTTTCTTGTATGCAGCATATTGTTGGATTTTGTTTCTTGGCCCATTCTGCCAGTCTATTTCTTTTGATTGGTGAATTGAGACCATTAACATTGATGGTTATAGCTGAAATGTATTGACTTGTCATTGTCATGACTTTTTCTTTTTTGGGGGTTCTCCTCCTTTACATTTAATTTCTTGTCATGCCAGATGGGTTCATTCTGCTTTGCTTCCTGGTGTTGTGATCCACAATGTCTGTTCCTAGGATATTGTGTAAAATTCTTTGGAATGAGGGTTGGGTATTCACAAATTTCCTAATGTGCTCTTTGTCATGAAAGTATCTTATTTCTCCATCAATTTTGAAAGATAGTTTTTCAGGGTACATCCATCTGGGTTGGAGGCTGTTTTCTTTTAGGGCTTGGAATATTTCACTCCAAGCTCTTCTTGTCTTGATGGTTTGTGTTGAGAAGTCTGCTGTGATTCTGATGGGCTTTCCTTTGTATGTGATTTGTTTCTTTTCTCTGACTGCTTGGAGAACTTTGTTCTTCTGTTGTGTTTCTGGAATCTTAACAATCATATGCCTATGTGTAGATTTTTTTTTGATCAAGGCTATTTACATTCCTATATGCCTCACTTATATGTATGTCAAGTTCTTTTCCCCTGCTTCGGAAGTTTTCTGCAATTTTTTCTCTGAAGAGTTTTTTTTTATGTCATCTGCACTCTCTCCTGTTTCTTCATTGAGCCCAATCAGTCTTATGTTATTCTTCTTTGCATCATCTAGCAGCTTCTGGATTGATTTCTCATGTTCCCTTATAATTTTGAAGCAATTTTTCTTTTCCTGGTCCCTAATTACAATCTTATCTTCTATATCTGAAACTCTGTCCTCACATTGACTCATTCTGCTGTGTAGACTTTCAATGGAGTTTTTTATGTCCTGGAAATTTATTTGCATCTGTTTTATGGATTCCATTTGTTTCTTATGTTGGGATTCCATCATGTTCCTAAGCTCCTCTCTAGATTTATTAATCATGTCTTGCACTAGGGGCACAATTTCTCCTGTTATCTGAGAAATTATTTTTGATTTCATTTTTTCCAGATCCCCTTTTGTTGCCAGTTCAGTGGGTCCAGGTGGTTGAGTATCAGAGTGTTCCGTCTCATTTCCCTTTGGGGTTGCTGTAGGTGATCTGGAAGTCTGGTTTTGAGACTTATTTACATGTTTTCACATTTTTACTGGGGTGGGGGGCTGTTAGTGCTGCACAGATTACCTCCTCTGAGCTGGGAGAGGTGTGACAGGGGCCGGGAGCAGCAGTAGGGATGGTGATCCAAAAGCCCTTTTCTGTGGGCTGAGAGCAGCGGGAGGGACAGTGGCCAGGAAGCCCCTTCCTCTAGACCAGACGCAGTGGTATGGTGGCTCAGAAGCCCCTCCCTCTGGGCCGGGAGCATTAGGAGGGATGGTGGCCTGGAAGCCCCTTCCTCTGGGCCAGGAGCAGGGGGACAGAAGGTGGCCCAAAAGCCCTTTCCTCTGGGCTCGGAGCAGCAGGAGGGATGGTGACTGGGAAGCCCCTTCCTCTGGACCAGGAGCAGTGGGAAGGCGGCTCAGAAGCCCCTACCTCTGGGCTAGGAGCAGCAGGACTCAGTACCCTGGTCTGGTGGTCTGGTGTCCTCTGCATCTTTGTAGTGTGGAACCAGGTGGCTGCCTGTCTGGAGCTGGGTGATTTGGGGTCTTCAGCATGACTTGGGACCTCAGTAGGGCATGCACAGGCCTTCCTGTCTGCAGTGGGCTGATTCAGTGTGTTCCGTGCCACCTGGGACCTCTGTAGGGCATGGGCAGACCTGCCTGTCTGCAGCATGGTGATTTGGCATCTTCTGCGCAACTCGGGACCTCAGTAGGGCATCGTTTTATTGTTGTTATAAAGGACTGGATTCTTTTACTCTTCCTGATGACTAAACAAGTTTATCTGTTTAAAATACTGCTTAATTTATAAATTAGAACTATATTTTCTCAATTTAGCATTGTGGTGGAATTGAAATGGAAAGGTATTTTGCTATATATAATATTTTAGTGTTTACATAGATTTGTTTATTAACATTTTTTGCTAAGTAATGCCAATCATACTATATATTAAATTGCTTTGTTATATTTAAACTTTTCAGTTTCTTTTCAAGTCTGTATTTTTAGTTTGCAATTTATTTTCCTGTAAGCCTATTTTTACAGTATTGTTCTTTTATTACAATATACTTTTTCTAAGTAGAGTTTTAATTGAATTCTAAGAGATTTTAATTCAATGTTATCCCGTATCAATTTCATTTACTGTTCTTCTAGATACTATATAATTTTAACTTTGGTTTCACTCTGTGACCAGAATTAGATGCTTTACCACATTTATATATGGATGTAAAGTTTTAAATTGTAGGTAACAACTATATCCCCATTAGGGCTTTAATGGAATTTGTACTGCATTTTAATAACCTGGATAATCTTCAAATCAGGATCATAGTTTGTTTATCAATTTTGCAACAGTTATTTTATTTTCAATAACAAAACCTATCGTATTAACGTGTGCTACTTATAGTTATTATTCATCCAAATATTTAGATATTCAACATTTTTCTCTGTGTGTTTTGTGTGTGGTCTATACTGTATTGTAGTTATTATTTAATGTACATTGCATGAGTCGAATTACTTTGTTAATAACTTTGAAAGATGTCTGACCCTAGTGGTTTTGTATAAGAGATTGTGGACCTATTCTGGTAGGTCCCCAAAAATACAAATTCTTGTAATTTCTTTTTGTTAATTGAAAATATATTCCTATTTGATACTGTTGATGTATCTCTTCCCTTATTGCCTACATCTAATCCATCAGCAAGTCATTTGTTTTTTAAATATAAAAATATCCCAAATATGTCCCTTTCTCTCCTTCTGTGTTATCACCGTGGTCAAGCTCTAATGACATCTCTTCTGGTACTCTGAATCAAGTCTTCTAATTAATGTCCACACCTGCCAGCAACTTAACACAGAGTCATTTCTTTCATTTAGGCTCAGTGGGGACCAATGTTAGATTTTCAAGATATGGGCAAGCTGGTTGTTAAGCACATCTTATTAAAATTTAATTATAATAGGTAAGAATTAAGTATTTTAAAACACAGGCCATATATGCACAAGCTAACACTTCCAGTTAATTCTTCCCTCGATATATATGGGGGATTGGTTTCTAGACCGCCTCCCAGGTTGATACCAAAATCTTAGAGTGCTCAAGTTCATTCTATAAAACAGTACATTATTTCCATCTGTATGTCCTCCTACATACTTGAAATTATCTTTTGATCATTAAAACCTAATACAATGTGAATGTCATGTAAATACTTCTTGTCCTGAATTGATTTTCTTAATTTTTTAAATTTTTTGTTTCCTTAGATTCTTTTATTGGTACATTTTATTTTTTAATTTTTGGGGGGCTTAAATTCTTTTATTGATACATTTTAGGTATACAATACATTTACATTTATCATTGGGTGCTTGTACCGGTACTTGATGTATCTTTGTTCTTATTTTTTCCTCATTACCTGTGCTCCTTTCACCCCCTCCACCCTTCCCTATTTATAAAGATTTTGTTTCTATTTTTTCCTTTTCTCACAATTTTTCCCTTTCCCTTCTTTCCTTTGCCCTACCCCTCCCACTTCCCCTAGCCCTTTGGACATTTTCTTCCTATTTCACATTATCAATTATTCATTTTAATTATTATTTACACTTTCAGTTTCTCACACCAGAGAAACAATTTGGTATTTACCCATGTGTGCCTATTTATTTCTCTTAAGAGTATGTCCTCAATATGCATCCATTTAGCTATAAATGTCTCTAGTTTCTCATTCTTTATGGCTGAGTAGCATTCCATGTTATTAAAAAAAAATCACATCTTCTTTATCCAGTTTCCAGTTGATGGGCACTTGGGCTGTTTCCAAGCTTTTGGTATTAGAAACTATGCTGCTATATACGTGGGTGCACATATATCACTGTGGTATGATTCTTTTAATTCTTTTGGGAAGATAACCAGCAAGGAAATAGCTGGGTCAAATGGGACCTCTGAGCCTAGTTCTTTGCGGTATCTCCATATTTATTTCCCCAGTGGTTGCACCAGTCTACACTCCCATTGACAATGGAGAAGGGCTCCTTTCTCCCCACACCCCCGCCAGCATTTGTTATTGGTTGATTTCTTGATAGCAGCCATTCTTTCTGGGGTGAGGTGGAATCTCAGTGTTGTTTTCATCTGCATCTCTCAAATCATGAGTGATGCTGAACTTTTTTTCATATGTTTATTTGCTGCTTTTACTTCTTTGAGAAATGTCTGTTCATTTCAGATGCTCAATTTTGAATTGGGTCATTGAATTTGGGGGTCTGATTTTTTTTCAGTTATTTATATATTTGAGATAGTAGTCATTTGTCAAAGGTACAGCTGCTAAAATTTTTTCCCCACATTGTAGTTGTCTCTTAGCTCTGTTTTGGTGGTTCCTCTTACAGTGAAGAAGCTTTTTAATAAGATGAGATCCCAGTTGTTGATTCTTTGTGTTAGTTCTTGTGCTACTGAGGTTTTGTTCATAAAGTCTTTTCCTATGCCAATGTCATCAAGAGTTCTACTTAACTTGTCTTCCAGCAAGTTTAGTGTTTGTGTCTTAATATTCAGATCTTTAATCCACTTCAATCGTAGTTTAGTGGATGGTGATAGATATTGGTCTAGTTTTAATCTTTGGCAGGTTGAAATTCAGTTTTCCCAACATCATTTATTAAAGAGGCTCTCTTTCCTCCCTTGAGGGTGGTTGGCTCCTTTGTCAAAGATGAGGTGGTTGAGTATGTCTGGAGTTGTTTCTGGATCCTCTGATCTATTCCACTGATCCTCGGGTCTGTTTTTTTGCCAGTACCATGCTGTTTTTATCACAATAACTTTGTGGTATAGTTTCAAGTTGGGGATTGTGATACCCCCTGCCATGTCTCTCCAGCATTGTTAAGGGAATGAGACATGAAAAAGCCTGCACATGTTTAGCACAGCTATGACGTTTTGCTGAATATCTTTGATCCACAGTTCATTTAATCCACAAAAGCAGAACTGATTGGTAACACTGTCTGCCTATTATTTTCTTATACTTTATCATGTGTGCTTCCATTTACCTACATCTATTGAATCTGCTTGGTGGAAACATTTATTACTCACTCAGGCATGTGGAGAGAGAAGGATAGAGATACTAGGTTGTCATAAATTTTACTGTTTGTTTTCCATTTCTTAAGGGATGGTGTCAGTTGCTCAGAAAGTCTCCATAGCTCTTGCTTCATTAAGTACTAGCACATGTGTTCTCAAGCTATTCACTTTAATTTCACATATTTATTTTCTCTATATTTCACTAATACAATACACAGGCAAGGCCCATCGTGCAACTCAATAAATTAAAATTACCAATAAGAAAAAAAATAAAATTACCAATAAGTTACTTTGACTCGACCAAACAGGCTGCCAGTTTCCCAAACTTTATCCTTGATGTAATGAGTCTACTGTTTGTATGCTGTGTATTTAAAAAATTATTTTTATTTAATTTTAAACTTTCTTAATTTTAACAACATGATTACACTTAATGTAGTAGTCTCTCTTATTATTTTATGAAATACTATCTAAGATTCAATGTAATTTATCCCATAGGGAATGTATGTTTTTGAAGTTTGAATTTTTATTTTCCTGGACTACCGGTACTTATATGGTGATGTTCTTGATTCTGGGCAGCAGAAGTGAGTCACAGCTCTCAAATTTACGGGGGTTAATAATTCACATGGGAAGATGTAACTGTGTTGTGAAGCTACATAATGTTTAGCATGTTAAATAGATTGAAATAATTTTCCACTTAGTATATTTTCAACTTTTGATTGGTTTATGTGAGAAAAATTGTTTGTAATCTGAGAAGCATTTCCATAGAAGACATTATTGATGAAGTCACTTGATAATGCCTTGTTCCACATACATACACATAGCTGCACACCTATGTTACTGAGTAATATTTAGTTTCCAAGACTTTGGAGACATGTTCAATGACACCAAATTCTAATTCTATTTATTACTGCAAGCATGAGTTCCCTATTTGTAAGATAAGGATAATAATTACTTATGTTACATAGCTCATGTAATAAGTGATATATGATAAGAAAATAATTAACATATCTAAGTGAAACAATCAGTGAAATTGCTGGACCAATGTTGTTGGCATTGTTTTCTTATGTAGTAAATTAAAATTTTATATCAAGAATTTGAATTTTTCTCCATATCCTATTTTTAAATGACATGATGGTTTCACTTTTACAATTGAATATTTTAACTCATTGAAATGTATTCCCATTCCAGTTTTTTTTTAAATCAACATTTTAAGAGTTGAAATACCAGCACATTTTTAAATGCATAGAATACAGAAGAATGGGTAGTTCTGCTGGGTGAGAAACAGTGGATATTTTTTCTATATCTAAGTTTGGAAAGATTCAACTGTGAGATATACAAGGCGAATGAAAATGGCAGAGACTCGTTTCTTTGTATTTAAGAAACTCATATTTCCTGAGAAGCAAGGGAGAATTGAGTCCATTATTTTGTAGCACTATTGAAAATCACTCTATTTCTCCTCTGGGCTTGGGAATAACAGAATTCTGAGGCCATGGAGTTCCTAGATGGCATCGCTGATGTAATGCATTCTATTGTAACCTTTCAGCTTAAAAAAAGTCTGGTATTGTTGAGTTTCTAACTTATTTCCAGACACCAAACCCTTTGATAGGTCCAGGGATTTGAAATTTCTAGGTAGACTCTTAATGTTTTCTTTTTAAACACTGAGTTTTTGTTATTAAGTATGTTCAGCTCTTCTTGAGTAAAGGAAAGATTGAAAGATATGCATGCTTTGGCTCTGTAGAATCTCTTCGCATCTCAGTGATGTATGATAGATGAATGGCTTAAGGTTTTTTAAATAATGAAGAGAATTAAGATAACTGAAAAGGTAGCACTTTTAATGAGCTATTCTAATGTGTTATTTTTGTATGAATTACTAAAATCTAAGTTTCTCAGTTTTAAAGAGGAAACTCTGTTAGAGTTCTTGTAAAATTGAAATAGGAAAATATGTCAAATTCATAACATATTCACAAAATTCAGTTATTTTAATTATTAAGTACTACCAAAGAATATGCAGTATTATGAAATTATTATTTATCATTAGAAATCAATATGAAATAGTGTTTATAGAAATCCCAAATTATTCTGGGTAAAAATTGGCAGTAACATGTCTGTAGTTTTGCCCTATTATTTTTAACATTTAAAATTTGCAATGCCTAACATAGAAGTAAGCAGAAAAGAGTTGAAAGAGACAGAATGAATGAGTTAACTAGGATGGACCATAATATGATTTCATGTGGGCTGTGTCTTGTTCATCATAAAATCATATACTTATTATTAGCACCTTAATACCTTGTATGACTTTCCAAACTGTCCACTGAGGTCAATGAGATCTGTATGAGTTGGTGCTTTTTTATGAACTCAAGGGTCATTTTTACTATCACTGTTATGTTTTTGTTTTTCAGTTCCTGACAGGTGGTGGCAAGCTCAAAATCTCCTGAGTGAATGAAAAATTACATGGGAGAATGACTGAACCTGTGAGTAACAGAAGGAGTGAATGCATGAATTCAAAGACATGTTTCAGTATAAAGAAAAATCTTATTTAGCATTTTAATGTGAACAATTTCCTTTTGAATTAGTCTTGTGCCACCTTAACAAACAAAACAGAGGTGGAGTAATAGCTCAGTTTACCAGAAAAGATCATATGTAGTTTTATATTATTTGTTTTTTTAAGAGTAAATTCAACTCTAAGAAGGAAGTATGGTCTGAAGTATTACTTAACACTGTCTTCTGTAACAGTCAGATCTCCACTCTTCTACTAAAACTATTGTTTGAAAAATGAAATGACATATATCAGATATAGAATATGTTATCAAATCCCAGATATTTCAAACAACACTTGGCAGTGATTTGTTTTCTATAACACAGTCTTGCCATTTATAGTTAGACCCACTGATTCTACACAGTTATGGAAATAGATGGCTGAACAAGTATGCTAAAAATATAGTAAAGCAGTATTTACAGAAAGGAAAAAACAAAGTTACTATGACCTCAGCCTCAACAATGACATATCTCCTATAGAGATGGTCGAAATGCATGCACATCATCAATCATTCTCCTCAATCAATGAGGTTTTGACAGTTAACAATCTTCTTTTAAAAACCCTTCTTCTATATACTGTTATGAGCCTATCATGTAAAACTTTACCTGTTATTTTGGCAACCACCTTTGTACAGTTTTGCCTCAGGACCTTTGTCGATACTATAGATTCATATGTAATACTTGTCCTTTATCAGTATTGTCATATTTTCATTCATCATGGAAAGTTACAATTAATACTCATCTAAAGGGACAACTTAAACTACCATTGTACTTTTTCTTCCTATTATATGGAACTTTTCATAGTTCAAGTTTTATTTCTTGCCTTTCCTATTGTATATAATTTTAAGAAGAATTTAATTCTCCATTGTACCTACACTAAGAAAAATATTTTATGAGTTATTATGGAGCTATTTATTGTTAGATGAAAGAATTGTACCAACCATTATTTAGTCTTCTTGATTCATTATCATTTGATATTAACATTAAATACCAAGTATGCATGACAAGGTATGTGATTAGTCTCAGTGGAAGGAGAAAGTGTAAAGGAATAAGAGGTTACCTGTACCAACTATAAGCCTGGTCATGGTTAATTGCTTAATAAAACAACCTTTGAGGAGAGTAAAACATGAGGAAAAAAGAGACATGTTATCTTTTAAAATATAATGCAATAGTCACAGATAGGTCATTGCTCCTCTTAGAAGACAAAGTATCAGGCATCTGTAGGGAAAAAAGTGAACTGCATGTATTGTGAAAGCATAGAAACCAAGCAAGAGAGATTTTTAAGGGGTTCGGTTATTATCATTTAAATATATTTTATTTTGTACTGAATTTATGACTTTTTAAATATCTCTTGGTATAGAAACTATTATGTCTATCCATCTATCTATCCTGGTTATGCTGTAGCATTTTTCATTTTGCTGGTCGTGAATGGCAACAAAGAAGAGCACTTACACGCTATTCAGGAGAAAAATAATTTCCTTGGAACCCTGAGTATAAAATCAATCAAAAGAATCCATAAGAAACCTCTGCACAAAATTAATTAAATTTATTTGAATAGTATGGTTCTGTGAAGCACCTTTTGGGGATTCACTCAACTTTCACATCCCTTGGAGATGAATTCCAGCATTGACATTTGTCTAATGCACCACGAAGGAAACAAATCACAAAGCAATCAAGAATAACCTGATTTGGAATAAAATGCCAAAATTAGGTTACTTTTGAAACAAATTTGCTACTATATATTCTGCGTAGCTGTTTGATGACCTAACAATGAATCCAGTCCAATATTTGGACAATCTTGAAAACTAACAGAAGCAAATACTCTATAATGTGGTGGAAATTAAATAAACAATATGCAAGAACAGCAGCCACATGAACTAACTTGTATACTAAAGTTTGAGCTCTATCAGGTAGAATAAAGAAACAAAGGAACATTAACATCCTGTAATTCAAAAGATATTTATTTTTGGAAATAACTGAGTAATCATTGCTTAATGACCTAAACATGAGTGATTTTTATTAAAAACTTACTTGATCATGAAGTATCTTCATTTATGTGCACAACTGATTTAATGAGTATGTCTCCACTCTCTCTTCTTACCTTCTGTTATTAGCTATGTACCTTGGTACTTAAAGTAATAACCATCTTCTCTTGATGGTATTCTACTATTTTGAAACAGGGTATCAAAAGTCACACATACATTAGAAAACAGCCCTGCTCATGTTTTTAGTATTGTCATGAAAGTATTTTTTCAGGATAATCTCAGGATTATCCTACTTTTTTGAAAGTTATGTGGTCAGCATAAACCAAAGACAGAAAAATGTCATCCTTAAGTAAAGTTATTTTCTCAGCATTTTTATACACACATAATTCGACAGATTCTATAAAATAACTGGTAGATTTTCCTGAAAAAACACAAAAATATTTTGTTATTCTCTTTTGATAATTTATTTCAAAAGTCTGGGTATCAGAAATGAAGTCTGGGAAAGTGATTTCTAGAATGTCCTGAAAATCCTAATAATGTGCTCCTTTTACTGGTTGATTCCCAATTGCTTTAAAAAAGTTTATATGCTTGGGCTCAGGATTTAGCTCAGTGATTCTGCTGCCTCCCTTGCAAGTGCAAGGTCCCAAGTTTGATCCCAGGTACCAAAAAAAAAAAAAAAAAGTTTATATGCTTGGCAATATAAGGATTTGCAGGTTTAGTCACTAAAATGCAATGCTTTGTGATAGAATGGACTTGTTTTAATATGCTAATTATATAACAGATTAACAACCAAATGTAAATCATAATAAGTATTTTGTTTCATGAACATTTCATTAATAATAACAGTGGATTAATTAATGGGCAAATTGGAATGCCCAGCTGAACTGAATCAGCATAGTTTGGGCATACAAGACCCACCTGAGGATTGTTGCCAACAGCATAAAAAGAGAACTGGAGGGAAGATCATGGAGTGTTGATTTTCTAGGAGAAGCTTGCTGCAGGTGCTTTACTTGATGTGAATGTGACTGTTTTCAGAAGAGGAGGAGCTTGGGTCCTCGCTGTTGCTGGGAATGGCTGCTGTTCTCCTCAAAGGAGCTCTCATCTTCACCATGAGCATTGTTTCCTGGCTACAGTGTAGACCCCTCAGCCTGGTGACATAGATCCTTCACCCCACGAACACAGGTTTTCTACCTTCCGCACTGGCCTTTGGGCCTTCCTGGTGCAGATCCTCATACTGACAAGCATGAGACATTGCTGTGGGCTTAAGCCGATGGTTGGACTCATGGAGGACATTCCCAGGACTCCAGGCCTTCAGCTCTACTTGTGTGAGACATTGCTGAGGGATCCAGACCCTTGGCTGGATTCTTTGGATCTCTAGTGTGTGGCTAGACATGTTCCACTCCTCTGCGTTTGACTTTTTGGGTGAATATTATAAAATAAGCCTATAAACTATGCATTCTGTATTGAATCTATTCCCTTGCAAACCCTAATTACAACAATAACTATCAATATTTTATCAGTAATTGGGAAATAAGTATCTACAATGTGACTTGAAATTAGGTATGACTATCTTTGTTCCCCTACTCTTTTAACTTTCAGAGATGAAGATTCATATAAAAGAAATAGCAATTCAGAAATAATGAAAAGTAGCCACAAATTATTTAGGCTGTCATCTTCTTAATTCAGATATTTTCAAAATTATAATTCTTATAAATTTTATTATCAAAGTGTGTCTTAGGGCCAGCGATATAGCTCAGTGGTGCCACTACCACCTACCTGCCTCCTAAGCTCATGGTCCCCAGTTTGATCCCTGGTACCAAAGAAAAACAAAAGTGTATCTCATTTTTGCTGTTGATTCCTATATAATTTCTGAAACCAGAATTCAACTGTTTTTATCCATATTTATCAATGCTCTACAGTTTGTAAAGCATTGTACTTTCACTAATCATGGTTGCAAAGGTCCTTCTTGGAGTTTGAATCAAATTCTAACTTTGGGAAGGGAGAGCTCTGTTTGCTTTCCGTCAGTCTGATATCTTAAATTGTCCATTTGATCATATCACTAAAGTTCATACTTTCATTTTTTCTGACAGGACTTATTTGTTCTTACAAAGTTATAGCAGTGTGAAATTTAAAGTCATAAAATTGTGAATACAGTAATTGAACTTTATAACTAAAACAAATTAAGGTTGAACATCAGATTATATTCATAAGCAAGGTGAATTCTGCTGTGTTCAGTGTGATGTAGTGGTTAACTGGATGTTTAGAATTATTATTTCAGCTACACTCTAGCAGTTCACATTCTTGGTTCAAAAATCCATTTCATTTTGCCTTAACTGCCCAAAACATCTGAAGCAGCTGCACCTGCATTTGCAGAATTTGTGAGGTTGGTGACTAAGCTCCTGATCTGGATGAAGATGATGAAAGAGGAGTGCTTTTATATGCTACTCTTGGTGCAACAACAACCACTGTTCTCCCTAGCATTTTTCAACTCACAATTAGTGATTACCCACTTGTTTTTCACAACTGTCCTCAAAGCCACACAATGGTTACCCTTTATTTTATGCATTTCATCTTTCAACCAGCAGTCCTTGATGCAGAACAGAAGTTTTTCACTCCACCTGAATTAATCCCTCAACTCCTCATTCACACCTACTGTGAATTATGACTCTTTAGTCCTTCCAGAGCCTGAGTGACAAGGATCTCACTGGATATGTCGTCCCAAGGAACTGGATCTGATTTTAGCCATCACCTGTTGGTAGTAAAACTATCTCAATGTTCTGCATTTTAAATATCTGTATTTTGCCTTTCTGTTTGAAAGATAATTTCATGATGTATGCAATATCAGATTGACATGCTCACTAATTACTACATTGCAAATGTTTCTGCCCTTTTTCTGGCTTTCATTTTTCCTATGGAAAAGTCAACCCATAGTGTAAGTACAGATAATCTTTGAACTTCTCCCTCCTTTAAACCTTGATCTTTATATTTTGTACTCTGCAGTGGTACCCTGATCTTTCTAGGTTGTCTTAACTTTTAACATACCCTACTGGTGGCTTGTTAAACTGTGTTAATATAAGAATCAATGTCATAAAAGTAAATTAAAGTGGAGGCCAGGCCAGAAAAATTGCTAAGAGGCCAGGAAAGCTTCATAAGTGACCTAAACTTTGTATGATTTGCCACCAAGTGAAATTTGGCATGAATTATTTCTTGTGAATGCCTAGAGTAAAGAAAATGGTGCTTAAGTTCAATTAATTAGAAGCAGTCATGAAGCCAATGATTATGTAACTAGAGACTTTCTACTGCCATGGACTAGACCAAGGAAGGCAGTAGTACCACAGTCTCACACCTTTTCACTTTATTTCTGGGTTGATCCTATAAAAGACTTCTCCTTGCATTCCCTTACTGGAGGTCAGCAACCACTTCATGTTTGGAATTACCTGATTTACTAATTGTTGATTTCTCAAAAAGCTCTTTAAAAATCTTTCTTACTGTAATTCAATTTAGTTTTTAGCAATGTTTTAAAAAATCAGTTCTTCAATGTTCTCGTCATTATGACTTAAAACATAGCCTATTCTATTCTCTCTATTCTCATAATTGTAATTTAAAAATATATATGAAGTTTAATGCCCTAATTTCCATTTTAAAATTTCCTTCGTAACGTTAATGTCTCATTTTTCTTTAGAAAAAACTTTTTCACATTATAGTTCAGTTTACTAATTTATCAATTGTGTTCAATTTGTTTACATAAATAATCTATTAAATTTTTTTCATAATGACATCCTTATTTCATAAAGTCATATTGGCTGGGTTTTAAAGATGTTTGGCTCTTTCTGATAACCTTTACATTAATGAATAAGATTTCATCGCTTCTCCGCCTTTGGCTAAGATCAAGTGTAATGAATAAGATTTCTACTTTTACTTTGCTTTAATATCTGAGCATTCTCTTTCACCAGCTTAAAATTGAGCTAAAACTTATAGCTTTAAAAATATCTTAGCAGGTATTGTTATTAATTATGTGTAATGAACAGTGAACCCCGATAAAGCACTGTTGAAAGGGAAAGAAAAGCATAGAGAAAACCGCTATTTTTGTTCAGGCACACAGAGAAAGTCTAAAGTAGGGAAGGGTCATTGGGGAATATTCTTGAGAAAATCAGTCATTACCCTGAGTGCAAGCTAATTGCAAGAATGGTTGAAATTGATGGGGCTGCAAAACGACAACAACATTATCACCCAACTGAACTCTTGATTAGCTTAATTCAACTTTGACACTGAGATTCTATCAGAATATACATAGACAATGCCAGCTACAAATACAAAGTAAAACTTACATTTAAATATGATCTAGGTGTTCAAACAACAAAGAAGAGAATTTAAAATAATGCTGATTAATGTGTTAAAGTGCGGGGGAAAACATGTCCAGAATTTAAGAGTAGTGGGATGATTTTAACAGAGAATCAAAAGAATTAAATGGAAAAATTGAAGAATGGAAGCAGAATTTAGAAGTCCCTTTTTTAGAACAGGCTGATAGGAAAAATTTGCACAGCAGAAGAGCGATTAGTTCATATGGATAAATAACAATTACCAAACCGAGGCAAAGAGAAAAATATTTTTTTAAAAAAATAACAAAATCCCCATGCAAGTCAATAAGAACAATCAGAGCGTTTAAGAACAATGCAAAATTTTAAACAACACACCCATAACAAATTTTAGAAGGAAAACAAAGAATGCAGTAGAAAAGAACTTTAAGCATATTGGTTTGAGACATTTTGAATAATAAATGAAATCTGATCATGGATAGATAAATCTAGTGAATTAGAGAGGGTAATTATAAATATATACACCTGTGTGTATATATATATATATACACATCCTGATACATATAATGTTTACACTAAAGATGAAGAAAAAATCATAAAGCCAACTTGACAATAAAATATAGGCTAAACACAAAGGAAAATGATTACCTCAAAAGATTGTGAATTAATATCCCCAATATACTAAAACATAAGATTACTGCTAACCCTGAATTCGGTAAGTAGTGAAAATATCTTCCATGGAAAAGAATAGACTTTTTGAGACAAAGAAAATTGGATAATCCATTACCAAGAAATCTTTACTTCAAAGAAGTGTACTGGCAAACAGCAACACGATACTAGACAGAATTGAAAATTGCAAAAGAAATGAAACTCAAGTGATTAAAATACAGATGAATATTTTTCATTTCTAATTGCTCTCATTGATAATGAATGTTAAACCAAAACTAGAATCAGTGTTTTGTGTGAAATATATGACAGGTAAAATATATAACAGCAATATCATAAAAGTTGAGAAGAAAATTTTGGGAGTACAAGGTCAGAAAAGTTATATTACTGTCAGAAAATTTATATATTGCATGTTAAGTATAATATTTGCTACAATATATATTTGGTAAATAACAGAATACATAGTAAAGATTAAATACAGAACATAATGATAATTTTAAAATCTGGAAAATGAAGAAAGGGGAAAAAATAATAAATGATGTACAGTTACAACTACAGCAGATTTTAATCCAGTAACATCAAATGTTGTGTTTATAACAAGCAAAAATACAATTCACACCAAGTTTCATAGGAAAATAGATACTATTTTCTCCACAAGAAGCAGATTGGTTGGAAGTAAAATTATGAAAAATATTCAATCTTCTTCATAAGAAAGCTTTTATAGGTATATTAAATGAGAAAACTGCAGTAATAAACAAATAATATTATCAGGATAAAAAGTCTAAAAAATGTCCCAGGTCCAGATAGTTTTATTAGTTAATATCCTCTAATATTTAATCAAGAAAAAATATCTATTGTTTATTTTTCAAAGAAATGGAAAAATATCTCCCAAATAAATTTAGGATGCCAGTATTATTCTGATAGCAGGCAGAGAGACAGACACATGCTTCCTCCGAAATTTCATCACAAATATAATGAAAAATCCTATCATTATCTCACTAGGTTAAACTAAAATATTTGCCAAAATACAATGAACATACATTTAAAAATTTCAACTAACTAAAAGCAAAAGTTAACATCTTTAAAATGATAAGGGAGCTCTGTTAAAATATATACATGGAAAACTGCCTAAGGAAAGAGAAACACTAAAATATTCATCTTAAAATTAAAAAACAAGGCAAGGATTTTTTTTCTTATCAATCATTACTCAACATCCCGCTGGAGGGCCTCACTAGTGTGAAAGAAAAAAGAAGAAAATTTTGGGCCAGGAATTAAACTCAGTGGCACGGCGCTTGCCTTGCAAGTGCAAGGACATGAGTTCGATCTTGGTACCAAAAAAAAAAAAAAGAAAAAGGAAAAAGAAAGAAAATCATGAAGCAATCATATTTCTCACAGACAGCATGATTATTTACATAGAAAATTCAAATAATCTATCAAAATAATAGTAAATCTACCGAATAAGTTTAACAGAATCACAGAATAAAAGGTCAATGTGTGAAATCCATCATGTTTACATAAACTAGCAATACTATGGTAAACTGAAACTTAAAAAAAATACCATTTAATTACCATCAAAATCATCAAATACTTAAGCATAAATCTAAAAAGAAATGTTGAAGATTTCTATGGTAAAATAAGAAAATTTTGAATGGAACAGAAGAAAAATATCTATTCTAGGTCAATTGAGGACATATAAATGAACATAACTCCCAAAATTATTGCTTCTACCTCATGCTATAAACCAAAATTTTTCTTGAAATTTATCACCATAAAATTCTAGTATGAACCAAAAAGATGTGTAATTTACTACCCATCAATGCTAATGTTAGGGTTCATCCTCATAAAGCTTCAGACATCTATCATCTTTCCACTTTCAGAAAATAGCCAAAAAAATCTTCTGCCAGTAGTTCTGTCAGTGAAATCTCCCCATTTAAAGCAAATCAACATTTGTTTGAAAAAATAAATAATAGTCCCTAAAATAAACATAAGGGGTTTTTTGCCTCAAATATATAACCAAGTTATTTTAAGAGTGGAGTGTAAATCGAGAATATTTGTGTTTTCCTTTTAAAAAATTACATGGAGATAATAATCAGAAATGCATGTATTATGTCTATTGCTACTGTAATTCCATTTCTAGTGCTTTCAAATATAGCTTCTATGAAGGAATACAATCTTTGATTTATATTTAATTGTGCATTAGGTGCACAAAAAGCTGAGAAGTCATACCATCTATATTGACTTTCATTCATTCTGTTTTATAAATTATATGAAAGGCTAGTTTTCTGGAAAATAAATTTTTAACTGTTATATACTCTGTATGTATTTAAGCATTATTATGCTGATGTTATATAGATACTGATATTTTTCTTTTTCAAAATTATCTCTACCATTTTCTTATACTTTTTTATTTTTGTTGCTTTGGCCTAATTTTAATTTATCTTTTTCTTTTTACATGCATTCCTTTTTATACATTACCTATTGACTTGTTGATGGCAATGTGTACTTCTATACAATGTATTTTTACTTACCTTTTAAAAGTAATGTATATGCTATGTGATCACTCTGAAAATATTCACATATTCAATTTGACAGTTTTGATCAAATTTTGGAAGTAATATTTATTCTGATGTAATTCAATGTAATTTATATTAACTTTTAAACATAGTTATGCTCCTCCTTTTGCTAGTTATCTCTCTTAGTTCAAAGTCCTACCTGAGTGGCCACACCATTTTAGTGAAGTGCATCCTTCAAAGCGGTTGTTTCAAAAGTTAATCTCTCATCAACCCCTAGTGTATTACTCAAAGTTCTACCCATGAGTTTTACCCATTTCCACTTACAAGGTAAGTTGGCCTCAGAGAAACTTCTTGGTTTTTTTTTTCTGTAACAAGTCACATTTCTAAGATACGGCAAATACTTGGTGAGCTTTCAAATATTTAATAGGCTCCTGGAATTGTTGCTTCCAATTAGATCCATGATGTATGTCTTCTTTTCTGTAATCTCCAGCTTTCTCGATAGTGGTCAAAATAGTGCATGTATTTATAATATTTAGTAATTAAATTAATACATAAACATATAAATGTTTTAAATAAAATAATCCATCACTACATTGTGATGAATACTATTAAAACAAGCATTGATTCCTTTTAGAATTCACTGGTTATCCACTAGGAATGGAGAGATTTTGGTGATATTGCCTCTGACTATGCCTTTTAATTAGTATTTGTTTTTGCAAACCTTGCAATGCATAATGTCGCTATTGGCCCTCTAAAGCATGTACAGGGATGAGAACAGAACAAACATGCATTTTACTATTATAAAAGTAGTGATAATGTGAGTAAGGTGAGTTAGCTGACATAGATGTTCTAGTTTATTCCAGAAAATGTTGAGCTGTCAGTAGAAAATAATTAAAAATTAATGTGGCACTAAATCATACACATGGCAAAGTGAGAGTATAAAATAAGCACTCAAAGTGGCCTGAAAGCAAGGTGGAAAAAGTTGAGTTCAGAATATAATTTATAGCTCAGTGAAGCTCTGCTTTTAAGCAAATACTGAGTTTATTATGGTCTTATCACCTGCCTCACCACGCCCCCTCACACACAGCCAGGTTCACCTTCCCTGATGCTGAGTAGACTCGACAGCCTTGTTATGCATAGCTGTAGTTTCTTACCTCAGTTCTCTCTGTAAGAGTTGATCAGTTCAATTTGGAGAGTAAAAGCCTGAGAAAGCAACTGCTTTTCTTAAATGTATCTGGTGCTATTTTAGCTTCTGAGACTAAATTAAGTTGTATTCATTAGGGTTCTCTAGATGAAAATAATTAATATAAATATATGCATAATTATACAAAGAATTTATTAGGTAGGCTTATGAGGTCAGAATTAGAAGAGTCCCAGTGGCCATCTGCAGAATCAGAGATGGAAGAGTTCAAAATGGCTGTCCGTGTGGTGGAAAGCCAAAGGATATAGGAGTAGTCAAAGACTGAAGACCTGGAAGCTCACTGTAGCTTCAACTGTGTGAGGGTGTTGGAAAGCCAGAGTCCACACTGGAAGGGTGAAAAACAGGATAGCAAAGCCCTAAGGCTATCGTGAGGATGGGAGATTTTCTAATAAAGAGAAACACTTCCTTCTATTTTTCATTTTATTCTGTTGAAGTTCAAACCTATTGGATTGCATTACCCATTTCTGGGGTGGGACTTTCCCCCTCAGTTTGAGGGATACCTGACAGTCATCCACAGATACACCCAGAATTTACTAATCTGCTAGATAGTTCTTATTCAAGTCAAGTTGACGTGTCACAATTAACAGTCACATAAGTGTTGAGCCTCACTTCTTAATTTAAGTGTAACTAAATTTATTTGAACCATTTCATGATGTGATATATATATATATATATTGATTTCTGCCACATTCCTTTATTTTTTAAGAAATAGAGAACTTCGTTGTACTGCCTAAATATCTATTAGTGTACACTGATTAAAAACATGCAAAATACACATATTAAAGGCATTTTAATTGGAAAAAATACATTGATTTTTACAAAATAATTTCTCATATAATGCCAGTTGTTTAAAGGCCTTTGAAATAAATATCATAGTTTAAACAAAAAGCATTTAATAAAAGACATAACTGTAGTCAAAAATATTCTAGTATCAACAGTTTAAGAAAAATATCTTTTCCTGGTTGAGTAGAGATGAATGAGCAATTGAGTAAACCAAGTTTTATCATCCTTTATCTGGAAAGAAGAGAGCATGATCCTCAATGTTTAGTATTCCACAAGTTTGCAGAAAACACAGTTAGTAAATTTGACCAGATAGTGCCTTTCCTCCTGCTCAAAATATAGCTGGGAATTGGGCTTTATGCTTGGGAATAAAGTCTTAAGTATATGTTGTAGTGTGGGATAAAGTTCTTACTTGGATGAGTAATGTTCATTCAGCTAGAGCTGATTTTGAAGGGATAGAATATAGGCCAGCAGATTTCTGCGACAAACTTATAGCCCTTCTGTAAATGTGCTTCCTTTATTTTTTCTATCAAATGAATGTTGGGGTTTCAAAAGGTATTATTCATAAATGGGATATAGTTCCTCAAAGGAGAAAAAGTAGCACATAACATGTTGACCCCTGGGAAATAAAGCATCAAATCATTTCTACTTTAATTCCAAAGGAAGCCTATATTTTTTTATCAGTCATTTTTTTTTTCAGAGGATGAAATCAGTAGAGTTTTACCATCTATCTCTGTTTCTATTAGCTTGTCAATTTGATTTGAGTTTTCATCAGAGTAGGATTAACAGCTGGAAGGAAGAGTTGTTTCATCCAAACCTGTACCAAGGGGCAAAGAGAAAAATCTATCAAAGTTAACACAGGACAATGTGCTTATTCAAGAAACCACTTTGAACACTTTTAGTGGAAAGGCAACTTTTGGAAAAATTGTTCAGATAATTTTAACAAAAGTAAGATTCAAAATTTTATTTAATTGACATAGCAATCTAGTACAAAAAAATGGATTAAGTATTCTACCTAAAATTATTGTTAATTAAGGAGTTGATGAAGGCTCCAACTGAAAATATAAGGTTACAAAAATATCATTCAGAACCTAATGAAAAAAGATATTTGTACATAATTAAAGTGTACATTATTCCTGGATTAATGACTGAGAATGAAAGAAAATCATTTGGAGGATTGCTATGGCTATATTACAAGTGTTACGCATTTTAAGAAAGCTGGAATAAATACAATAAAATATTAATTTTTATTAATTGAATAGCAGCACAAGTTTACTGTATTTTGATGCCTAAATATATATTTCTTCCTTTTCTACATATTGAAATTATTTTATAATTTTATTTATTACAAAAGCAATAAAAATATTGTAGCTGAAAGAAGACATCAGGTAATGATATCATAAATAAATTTTCTAATGAAATATAATATACATTTCCTTTTCTATGAGTAAATGTGAACTATAAACTATTTTTATTAGCTTAGACTCCCTAATTAAAACTTGATAAAATATTATATTCTCAATGATGAAACATACTTTCTCAATTCATTGAGATGGAGGAACTGATTACATGAAAAGTTATCTTAAAACAAAATCAGGTTAATTGATTTCCATGGAGTGTTGTATGTTTCTAGAATGAACACTTGGAGTCAAAGAGCACATAGCTATTGGTTTAGAAATGTATAAGATACAATTCATAGGAGTATATTATTTTATAATGATTTTATATTGTATTTAAAAAATATACTTACTATTGGTAAATCTTTGGATACTGTTCTGGATTAATAATAATGAATGTCCAAATAAAGGTATGTTTGTGTCTGTGTGTGTGTGTGTGTGTGTGTGTGTGTGTGAATGAAGCCATATTATTTTAACAGAATTTTATAAGAATTATAAAAACAATGTCATTAAAATAGCTGTATTAAAATGTGACATGTATTAATAACCTATTTTTTCACTCCTTATATTAAATCTTCAATAGAATTTTTTATCAATGTCATAGTCCATGGTAAATATTAAGAATTATTGACCAAATTCTATCAAAATCTCCACCTCTTTACTGCCTTGAGTTAAGATGACTCATCTCAATTTAATACCACCAAATATTACCTCTGTTCCTCCATAGACACATTTGATGTATATTCATATTGGAAGACTGTAAATAAATCAGGAAGAGGATAACTTCCTCAAACAAACAGAAGTCATATAAAACAAAAACAATGAGTTAATGTTTTAATAAAACAAAAACAACGAATAGACTTAGAGGTGGCATCATAATTAATGACAGAGGATGGTATGCTTTTCCCCTAAGACAAAGGTTAGGGGAAGGATGGCTATTCGCTTATGTATTCTTTCATCTTTGTATCACATGTCTTTGACAGTGTGATGCTGCAAGGAAAGAAACAAAGCCATATGAATCAGAATGGTTGATTGTAGAGAATCTATAAGAATACATTTAAACTCCTTATACATACAAGCAAATTTGTACAAGATAAGCAAATTTAAAATCAATACATATAAAAAAACAAACTAATATGCAAAATAATATTAAGCAACTGAAAAGTTAAATTTAAAATTACCATTGAATTGGTCTGAAACTGGCAGCATAGGGGAAAATTAATGAATTATTAATTTATTTACCTGCTATTCATCAACAATATTTATGTGAAATAAAGGAACAACTAAATGATTTGAGATAAAATGGTTTAGGGAACTTACATCCAAAATTACCTGTATTTCAAACACAATCTTAATCAAGTACTCATTAAACCAAAATATTAAATATTTAGATTATGTATATAAATTAAACTTTTATTGAGTAACCCAGCAGCATATTTGATTCATACATACACATATGATTTGTACATTTGCCTTAATTTGGTCGACTTTGAGATTAAAATGTCTAATATGTTCTCAAAAGTGAAAGACAGGTTAAGCAAAGTAAATAAAAAGGAACATAATTTGTGTGGGAAATTAGAATTTATAATGGCGAATTAAACTAAAAAGTACATCAAAAATAGCAAAAGCATTAGATAAAGCAACGTTAAAGATGTTTAAAATCAAATGTAAGTATATAGAAACAAGTCAAATTTAGAAAAGCAAGGATAGAATGCAATATAAAACTAGTAAGGACTATGTATGACATTGTCATATGGAGTAATTATATGTAATTAGTATCTGAAAGGAAAAGAAATATGGTGCATTAAATTGCATCTGTAAATATACTGACTGAGAAATTTCCAAAATACATCAAGGAATCTATTAAAACCATTGAGAACTTTCATTGACCTAATAATGATAAATATCAAGAAAATAACATCTAAGAACATCAGCCAAGAAGAAATAAGGTATATTATCTTCATATGTGCAGTAATAAGATTTCTCAATGGTTTCAAAGAAACAGAATAATCCAGAAAAGAGTGAAATTGCTTACTTACAGTGCCATCAGGATAAATCAATGGCTCAAATAACTAGATTTCTATAAACACACACACATGAATTCAAAGTAAAATGAACATATTGTAGAAAATTGATAGCTGAATTTATTTATAGTAAAACTACAGAAAGGGTAGTTCTTGGGCGGAAGGAACATGACACCAGATGGAACTGAGACTCTGGGGAGGAACAAGTGCTAAGTTACACATGTAAATATGAAGTGACGTGGAAATTCAAAAAGATATAAAACATTCATATGGTTATAAATAAAATGAATGTCACGTGGGATTTATACATATAAAAATATGACTTTAATAGTACCATTGGTAGGTAAGGAAAATGAACTAAAATTCATAGGTACATAGCTTAGGAATTAACAAAATTACTAATGTAAGGCAATAGTAATATTTAAAGGATATATACACACAGTTCTAGGCATATAGTATTCAATAAAGTAGCCATTAGTCACATGTAGCTAGATTTAAATTAACTGAAATTTAATCAAATTAAAAATTTAATTTTTCACAAAGAGCTCTGTTTTAACAGCTTAATGACCACATGTGATTGCTGACAATTTTATTATACAGCTTAATTATAAAACATATAAAATATACCCACCTACAAATCATTATTGTGGTGAGTGCTTCTGTGTTGTAACCTCTCATTACAACCATGGAATATACAAGTGATAATAAAATAGAGAACAAATATGGAATTTTCTCAATGGCAGAGAATGCATTTACAAATGTCAAACATATTCTCGGCATAAAGAAAATCATGGGACATTATAGACATGGAATAATATTGAAGCTTATTTGACTTTGGTGGAATTATAATTGCTCAAGAGAATATCTAAAATTCTAAACTTTATCTAACTTGAAAATAACTATGAAATAAAACAGCTATGTTGCTGAAAATATAATGTATTTTACTAAAAATAATGAAAATTTGGCACAATAATAAGCAAGTCGATTCTTAGGGAATAAGTTTACAACTTTCAAAATGTATGATTAAAAAGAAATGGGTAAATATCAAACACTTAGGCTTCCACATTATATGCTAACAAACTGACAAATACATTTAATAGTCAATTTAAATGTATAAAAAAGAAATTAAGAAGAAATAGAGTTAATGGTACATAACAGTATTATTAAAATAGTAAATTAGTAAAAGCACCAAAATGGTAAGTCCTTTCCTTGCCAAAATACCTGATATATCTCATATATCTATTTGATGCAATCATTGAATTCCCAAAAGGGCAAAAAATGTTTTTGCTGGCATGAAGCAGAACAACAGCAGATATTCATATTTTTAAGGTAAATGGCAAAGCAGCTAATTCATCCACAATATGCTAAAAAATATTAGGGAAAATGTCAGCTATAATGAATGATGTCAGCTCACAAAGGAGCCACTTTTGTTTCTTGCTAAATTCCTAAATGTAAACGAGATGAAATATTTCCAGAGAAAATGAGACACCTCATGATTCTCCTATGCTATGGAGATTTGGTTGCTTAGCATTTTAACACAATCTTACTGTATATTTTAAGGAAATTATTTGATTATATTTTGATAAACATAAGTTTGCAAATGAAATTCCAATCTATTTCACTTGAACTCAGGGAAATGTGGAGAATTCTTTCCTAATCCCTTTGATTGAATGTATTTCTCCCTAAATCCAAGTAGGAAACTAGTTAACTATTGAGCCACAATGGATTGTTTCACTTTCATGTAGTTGAATTAATTACTTTTCCTAACAGTCATCACCCACTTTGTCATAATAAAGTGTAAGTTGCAGGTAAGATGACAGAATAGAAGAGTCCTCTGTATGACTCTGTTAGTGAGAATAGTTTCAGTTAAAAATAAGAAACTATGTTCTAAGGAGGAGAAGAGGGGATGGACTCCAGGACACGAGAATTAAGTGACAGGAAAGCTGAAAAATACCAAGTAGAAAAACAGTGCCAAGAAATATACACAGTAATCCACAATACTAACCCTGGCTCTTTGAGAGTAGGGGAATCCATCTCTATGAGCACAAGGTAAGCCTAGAGGGGCACTGCAGGTGCAACAATAAATAATGAACTGATAGTCCTAGTTATAGGGAAACCCATAGCTAGTGCAAGCTATTAATTCAGTCTGGGGATTTAGTCTGCAAGTGACTCGTCATGACTGGTCAGTTTTGGAAAGGAAATGCATAGCAGCACTAACTTATCTTAATGCTATAACCAGGCAATGTCTTGCAAGGAGGCTCCCTTTTAGGAAATGAGCTACTATGGGGCTCAGAAGTGACAGAATAATCACACTTTATGTTTCTTGGGGAAATGTTGCTACAGTGAAAGGAGGGTGGCAGCCTCAAGAGAAAGTTGTATAGGGGGAGATGGTTAGTGACAGAATTTCTGAGTAATCTGAGCAGTGGAGAGCTCAGGCTGTTAGGACACAATGGCCAACAACACCAACATGAGGTGAGAATCATGACTCATCATGTGTAATTTTCTGAGAGAGCTGAATGGGAAATTGTTGAGACTTAGCCTTGTGGATTGCTCAGATCCTATAGCTGCTCCTCTCTAGTCCAAAGCTCCTGTTCCACTTTTTCCCCACTATACCATGTATTCTGGAATATCTCTCTGCTTGAATGCTTGCCACATTCTTAGGTATATAGATGAAAGGTTGTTTGGAGTGAGAGGAGCACTAAAATATCATACATACTGTGCAGACAGTTGGGTTTTGCAGTGGTTCTGGGTGGAAAGAGAAAAAATAATACGTATAAACAATAAAATGTCCTTCAAATGAAAATAGACTTGAGTCAGATAACATACTGTTAACTAATCCCAGTTAGTGAACAAGGCAGGGCAAGGCCAGGCTCAACGTTCGTAGAGCATCAGCCAGTGTCTTATTTATTTTCTCATCACTGAAACACTATACCTAACACTTATAACTTAGAAGAAGGGAGTTTATTTTGGCTCATGATTTCAATTCATGTTCAACTGGCTCAAGACAGAAACAGCACGGTGCAAGGTCCTGGGAGCAGGACAGATGTAAATCTCATGTCACCCAGGAAGTAGAGAGGAAGAAGGGAGGAGCTAAAGGCTCCTTCCACACCATATCCCTAGTGATGTACGTCCAGTCAGGTCTCACTTCCTAACAACACATTTACCTAATGAAATTATTAGATGAATCCACTGATGTCTATAATGTCCCCATGATCCAATCACCTTTCATAACCCACAACACTAAACACATGAGAGATTTAGGGAACAGTTAGATCTAAAACATAGACTCTGGCCCAGAAAAGATTGATGTCTATTTCTTTTCTCAAAGAGCATTTAGTCCACCTCTAAGAGTTACCAAAGTTTTAACAGTTACAGCATTGTTGAAAAGTCAAGCTCCAAATGACCTTTGAGGTTAAAGTCAAATTCTTACCTATAACAGTTTGCAAAAATTAAGAGTCTGTAAAAATTAAAAGACATTTAACATTTCTAACATACAATGGCATGGTACGAGGTAATGACTCCCCTTCCAAAATTTAGAAATAGGGGAGTAGAAAGTAATGGAACCAAAGCTACACTGATACCCAAAAGGACAAAGATTAAATCCTATATCTACATGTCTAGCAACCAAGGCAAATCATGGCAATATGTAAGTCCCGAAGGACTTGGAGCCTCCATCACTGTGACATTACAGGTTGTACCTCCCATGTGTTGTTTCTTGGATTGGCTGTGCTGACTCCCTGATTTTCTCAGCAGATGTTACACATGATTGGGATCTTCAGTTTTCTAGAGTTTTCAGTGCACGTTTGGCTTCACTCTCACAGCTCCATGCATGGTGGTTTCTGGAACAAACTACCTGACCTCCCAGACTTTCTTAAGATATCTAGGTGAACGCCTCCTTGACACCACAACTCTAGCCATCTACACACTTGTAAAATTAGCACCACGTGGATGACACCAAGGTCTGCTACACATTTAAGTAGTAGTCTGGATGCTTGGATCATGGCCCAAGAGACTTCTGTCTAAATGGCAGAGCATTGTGAAATAAATACTAGGGAATCAATTTTGTATCTAGCCCTTCTCAAGCAGGGAACCTAGTAGATTTCATTTCAAATGAAGTTTTACAGTTTTGCGTTCTTGAGTCTGTGAAGGGTTGTGACTTGATGATTCCTGAAATGCTTCCAAGCCATCCTTGCTATTACTCTGATGTAAACTACTTACCTTCTTTTTATTGCTAATATTTTGAACAATCATGCTCACCTTTGCAGGTATTTTCTTTCTGGTGAAACTGAAAACTTTTGAATTGGATTTTTGCTTTTCATTCTCACAGTAAATTTGGTTGAAAGAACTGAGAAGCCCCTATGACAGATCCTAAACATCAGGCTGCCCTGAAAGCTCTTGCATTAGAATTAATTATTCTTCAGCAGTTAATCTCAGTCTCCTATACCCTCAGGACAAGGGAAAAATGGAGACAATTTTTTTTTGCCATAGTAACAGACCTAGCCTATAGTTCAACTGCTAATTGAGCCTTGGTTTTAGCTGAAAACTCCCAAGTCTGATCATTATGTTGTATATTCTTATCACCATTATGGTCTTCTGAGCTCCAGCCAGAATCTCCCATTAAGCTCAAGACACAACATTCTAGGGCCTCTCTTGCTGACATTTCCAAACCTTTCCTAATTCTTCCCACAACCAATTATAAAAATTGTAGGTATAGTCACAGCAACAAACTCACTTCACTGGTTGTAAAATTTATTTCAGCCACTTTCCTTGTAACAGAGACACAATACCCAACACATATAATTTAAAAGAAGAAAGACTTATTTTGGCTCATGATTTCACTCCACGATGAAGGTGGTTTCTAGAGAGAAACAACATGATATGGAAAGTCCTTGGCAAAAGACATCTGTTCACCCCTTTGCAGCCAGGAGGCAAAGATGGAAAAGAGGAGCCTGGGGTAAGATTGTACCTTTCTAGGGCATCATCCCTGTGACCCATCTCCAATCAGTCCCCACCTTTTGTCACATTTCTTTACATAGCTCATTAATAGGTAAATTCACTGATAAGTATAGTTCTGTCATCATCTAATCAAATTACCCAATCCCCAATTCTGAACACATGAGTTTTTGGAAACAATCTCTATTAGCAGCCTATTATGAAAGATTAGAGACAAAATAAAACAGGTTTCTGTGATGACTCATTACCAATCCTCCCTAGGTGGTAGATATCTATATTGCATTTCCTGGAATGACATATTAATAATCCAAACACTGAAGCATGGAAGAATATTTAGATACTGATTTTTTTCTTTTATTATTTTAACTAATTTTGTTTACTTACATTTTTATTCTTCAATTGGATTTTTTAATCTTTTTCTTTTCTCTTTATTATGTTTCCTTTTTAAAAAATACCTTGCTTCTTTCATTTTTCAGATTTCTGCACCTTCCTTTTTTATTATTAATTAATTAAAATGTTTTTGTCTTTATTAATTTTGAAACTTCTAGTTTATTGTAAACTAATTTTCCCTTTTTTCTACTCTCATTGATGACATAGTTGTTGGTTGTACTTTTCTTTTTTGTTCTTAAATATCTGCTTTAAGTTTCTGTTGTAAGAGTTACTGTGGTTTTATTTAGTTTCTCTGAGTGGAACAGAGGACTGATTCTCCCAATGAAGTATGCACACTAGAAACATCCTCATATAAAGATGGGAGATAGTCATCTTAACAGATGCACAAATTTCAATGTACAAATATAAGGTTTATGAACAAACAAGACAATATGACTCCTCAAAAGTTTTATAACTCTTCAGTAACTGAACACAGAGATATCAAAATGGATGGAAAGCCAGACAATGAATTCAAAAGATCAATTTTTAAATGTTCAATGACATCAAGAAGGATACAAATAAATAGAAGAATGAACAAAGAATGACATTGAGAGATATGGAAGAGTATTTCAACAAAATATTAAAGATGCTAAAAAAGGACCAAACCTAAATTTCATAAATGAAATTCTCAATATGTCAAATAAAAAGAAATTCAGTGGAAAGATTTATTAATTGATTGCACCAAGGAGAAGAAGGAATTTTACTCCCTCAACACAAAATTCATAAATTATTTTAGACAATAATGAAGCAACAATTAGAATTTATGAACAAAATTCCAATAATTATAAGACATAATTAAAAGAACAAACTCCCAAATATTGGGGCTTAAGAGATACAAAATAAAAATTAAAAAATGTATTTTTATCTTCAGCTGACCAATATGCCTTTTAGAAATTATTCTTTTCAGAAGCCCTGCAGTCCATTTGATGTAGATAAACCAGCTAGCAACCAAAAGCAAGCTCAGGTTAAACTAAGCACTTTCTCAGTGAGCAGCACAGAAGCTTTGTAGGAAGTAAGCAGTACCAAGTTGTTGATGATATTGTGTCTAAATTAATTTTTGATTTTGTGGAAAATGAAAAACACACACGTAAAAAGAAAAGAATAAAATAGAGTGTTGGATCCTTTTTTCGAATTTCTTCTAATGTCGAGAAACAGACTCAACCAAAGGAAAGACTAGACTTGCAATATATTTATCAGAAAGACTTCAGGGAAAATAATGTACAGATGATTAAGCAGACTTTCCTTGTTGAAGAAACCCAGAAACCCAAAGAAAATCTAGTGTTTATTTCAGAGCCTATCCCTTTCCCTTCAAATGAATTGAAAGGACTTAATGATAAAATGATTAATGAATGATCCATGATAAATGCAGCTGAAAATTTCACAAAACAGAATTTTACACATGTACCTCCATGTAAAAACAAACAGGATTGCATTCTTGACATATTTGAACATGAATTAATTGCAAATGAATATCCTAGTAGTCTACAGACATCTGTACAAGTTTCTCCTTTCAAGATGAATAATAATATTTCTTATCCAAAATAAAAATCACATACTATGGTTTTTCCAGCAAAAAACCATCATTCAATATTTGATCATGATTCTGATCTGTTAACAATAAACAGCTCAAAAGAGCACCTTACAGTAAAGACAAAAGTCCTGTCCTGTCATCCTCCTGTGGAACTCAATGTAACATCAAAAATATGGATAATTTACCTTCCAGTAAGATCCACTGAGAAGTGAGGATATTATTAGGATGAAATAAAAAAGAAAATCTGGAACCAAATGCTGAATCAGATAAGAAAATAACTGAATTTCTTATTATAAAAGAAGAAAAGGGAATTTGTAGTTCACCAGTAAAATTCCTCTTGGTTTTATTTCAGACTAGTGAAGAGAAGTCAGAATTTTTGGGTTTTACAAGCTACACTGAAAACAGTGCTATAAGCAATGTTTTGGATATTTGGAAAGTGGACAATTCAAATAACCTGTTGTCAGCATTTTTCTATTCTCTTTAAATTTCTGCATTTACTAGCTTTTAATGTTTTTTTAATTCTTTTATTGGTAAATTTTAGGTATATACCACAATAACGTTTCTCATTGGGAACTTGTACCTTTACATGACGCATTTTGGTTCTTAGTTTTTCCCCATTCCTAATCCCCACTTCACCCCCTCCACCCTTCCCTATTTACAAAGACTTTATTTCCATTTCTCATTATTTTTCCTTTCCCTTCTTTCCTTTCCCCTGCCCCTCCCACTACCCCTCCCATTTGGACCTTTGCTTCCTATTTTGCATTATCAATTATTCATTCTAATCATTGGTACATTTCAGGTATACAATATAATGACATTCATCTTCGGAAATTTGCACCTTTACATAATCTCTCTTGGTTCTTATTTTTCACCCTTGCCCTGCCCTCCCTTCAACCAATCCATTCCTCCCAATTTACAAAGATTTTGTTCCTATTTTTCCATTTTCTCATTAATTCCATACCCTGCATTCCTCTCCCTACCCCTCCCACTTCCTTCCCCTTTGCCGCCTTTCTTCCTATTTCACATTACCTATTATACATTTTAGTCCTTCTTTACACTTTAAGTTTCTCACACCAGAGAAACTATTCAGTATTTATACATGTGTGTCCTATTTATTTCACTTAAGAGTATTGCCTCAATGTGCATCCACTTAGCTATAAATGTCTTTAATTTCTCATTTTTATGGCTGAGTAGTATTCCATTTCATTAAAAAAACACATTTTCTTTATCCAGTCCACAGGTGATGGGCATTTGGGCTGCTTCCAAGTTTTAGCTATCACAAACTGTGCTGCTATGAAGATGGGTGCACATATATCACTGTGGTATGATTCATTTAATTCTTTGGGGATGATACCCAGCAGGGGAACAGCTGGGTCAAACCGGACTTCCACTTCTAGTTCTTTGAGGTATCTCCATCAGTCTACACTCCCACCAGCAGTGGAGCAGTGTTCCTCTTTCCCCACAGCCGCACCAGCATTTGTTATTGGTTGATTTCATGATAGCAGCCATTCTTTCTGAAGTGAGGTGGAATCTCAGCGTTGTTTTCATTTGTATCTCTCGAATGACCAGTGATGTTGGACATTTTTTCATGTATTTCTTTGCTATTTCTACTTCCTTTGCTGAGAAATGTCTGTTCATTTCAGATGCCCATTTTTGGATTGGGTCTTTAAATTTGCGAGGTCTAATCTTTTTAAGTTCTTTATACATTTGAGATAGTAGACCTTTGTCTGAGGAACAGCAGGGGAAGATTTTTTTCCCACATTGCGGGTTGTCTTTTCACACTGCTGATGGTTTCTCTTGCTGCTGAGAAGCCTTTTAATAAGAAGAGATCCCACTTGTTGATCATCTGTGCTAGTTCATGGGCAACTGAGGTTTTGTTCATAAAATCTTTTCCTACACCAATGTCTTCAAGAGTTCTACCTAACCTCTGTTCCAACTTGTTCAGCGTTTCTATTTTAATATTTAGATCATTAATCCATTTTGATTTTAGCTTAGGGCATGGCAAGAGATATAGGTCTAGTTTTAATATTTGGCAACTTGAAGGCCAATTTTTCCAGCACCATTTATTAAAGAGGCTATCTATCCTCCAGTAAGGGTGTTTGGCTCCTTTATCTAAGATAAGAGGGCTGAGTGTGTCTGGTTTTGTTTCAGCATCTTCTAATCTGTTCCACTGGTCCTCAGGTCTGCTTCTTTGCCAGTACCAAGCTGTTTTTATCACAGTATCTTTGTAGTATAGTTGCAGGTTGGGGATTGTGATACCCTCTGCCATGTCTCTGTTACCTAGAATTGCTTTTGATATTCTGGGTCCCTTCTTGTTCCAAATGAATTTTCAAATAGTTTTCTCAAGGTCTGTGAAGTATGCTGCTGGGATCTCAATTGGAACTGCATTAAATCTATATAGCAGTTTTGGAAATATGGCCATTTTCACTATATTAATCCTTCCTACCCAGGAGCAGGGGATGTCTGCCACTTTCTGATATCATCTTCAATCTCTCTTTTCAGAGTGCCATAGTTTTCAGAGAAGAGGTCTTTGATTTCTTTCATTAGGATGATTCCTAGGTATTTCAGTTTTTTGGATGCTATTGTGAAAGGAATTATTTGCCCTATTTCTCTCTCAGTGAGTCTGTCATTTGTGTAGAGGAAAGCTATTGAATTTTGTGTGTTGACCTTGTAACCAGCTACTTGGCTGAATTTGGTTATTAAGTCTAGAAGACTTTTGGTGGAGTTGTTGGGGTCTTCTATATAGAGTATCATGTCATCTGCAAATGATGACAATTTGAA
Organism: Heterocephalus glaber; assembly: GCF_053883595.1. Lineage (NCBI taxonomy): Eukaryota > Metazoa > Chordata > Mammalia > Rodentia > Bathyergidae > Heterocephalus > Heterocephalus glaber. The sequence continues at coordinate 15,074,257 of NW_028258142.1, read as the reverse complement.
TTCTTCATTTCCTATCTTTATTCCTTTTATTTCTTTCTCTTGTCTAATTGCCATGGCTAATGTTTCCAGAACTGTATTGAACAAGAGCGGTGATAGTGGACATCCTTGTCTTGTTCCTGATTTTAATGTGAAGGATTTCAGTTTTTGACCATTTAGTATGATATTAGCTGTTGGTTTTTCATAGATGGCTTTTATCATTTTGAGGTAGAGACCATCTGTTCCAATTTTTTGTAGGGTATTTTGCAGGGGACAGGGGAAGGGGACATTACCAGAACCTCTGCAGTGAGTCCTGGTCTCCTGCGAGCCACGGCAGCACACGGCAAATTACAGGAAAGGTAGAAAAATGAGACTGAGAAGAAGCTGAGCTTTGGTTCTGATGAGTGCTGCTCTGGGCAGCAAAGACAAAGCCCCCAGCTTACCACACCTTTTAGTCAGTACATCGGGAGAAACAAATGTAACAAATGACTTGCAGAGAGTTCAATAGTTCAGATTGGGATAAACAAGGTGTAAAGAAAGGCTTGCAGAGAGTTCAGTACATCTCCGGCAAACAAGATGTTAATCAGTCCAAGAACAATGAGGAACTGAGCAGATGTTTGTTCTCCCAGGATGTTTCTTGTCCTGGAGAATCAGAGCATCACTGGATCACTGAAGTCTCAGTTGTGACCGGAGGCCAAACTGGAGTTATTCTGTAGGTGGGCTGTAGGCAAGAGAACTGGGCTAACCAAATGATTTATCCCTAGAATTATGTAGCATTGCTCCCAACAATTTTTATCATAAATGCATGTTGGATTTTGTCAAATGCTTTTTCTGCGTCTATGGAGATAATCATATGGTTTTTGTACTTGGCTCTATTGATATAGTGTATTACGTTGATTGATTTGCATATGTTGAACCATCCCTGCATCCCTGGGATGAATCCCAGTTGATCATGGTGCATGATCTTCTTGATGATCTTCTGGATTCTATTTGCCAGTATCTTACTAAGGATTTTTGCATTTATGTTCATTAGTGAGATTGGCCTATAGTTCTCCTTTTTGGCTGGGTCTTTCTCTGCTTTGGGGATCAAGGTGATGCTTGCTTCTAGGAATGAATTTGGGAGTATTGCTTCCCTTTCAATTTCATTGAAGAGTTTAAACAGTAGTGGCAGCAGTTCCTCTCCAAATGTCTTGTAGAATTCTTTAGTGAAGACATCAGAGTCCAGGCTTTCCTTAGTTGTTAGGTTTTTAATTACATTTTCAATTTCTTTGGTTGATATTGGGTTGTTTAGAATTTTTAGGCATTCTTCATTCAACTTTGTAATTCATACATTTCTAGGAATCTGTTCATTTCTTCTGTGTTTGCTATCTTATTGGCATATAGGTTCTGGAAGTAGGTATTGATGATCTTCTGGATTTCTGCTGAGTCTGTTGTAATTTCACCCTTTTCATTCCTAATTTCATGGACTTGGGCCTTTTCTTTCCTTTTTCTGATAAGGTTGGCTAAATTTTTGTCAATTTTGTTGATTCTTTCGAAGAACCAACCATTTGCTTCATTGATTTTTTCGTATTGTTCTCTTAGCCTCCATTGCACTGATTTCTGCTCTGATCTTTATAATTTCCTCCCTTGTATGAGCTTTGGGTTTGTCCTGCTCTTCTTTTTCTAGAAGCTTGAGGTTCAGCATGAGGTTTTTCAATTGGTTCTGTTTTCCTAATACGTATTCACTGCTATGAATTTCTCTCCTAAGACTGCTTTCATTGTGTCCCATAGATTCCGATATGTTGTATTGTCACTGTCATTTAATTGAAGGAACTGTCTGATTTCGTCTTTAGTTTCCTCTGTGACCCATTGGTTATTCAGAAGTGTGTTGTTCAATTTCCACGTGTTTATGAAATTTTTCGAGTTTCTTTTGCTATGGATCTTCAATTTCATCACAGTATGGTCTGATAATATACAGGGGATAACTTCAATTCCTTTGCACTTACTTAAACAGGTTGTATGTGTGAGTATGTGGTCTATTTTGGAGAATGACCCATGTGCAGCTGAGAAGAATGTGTATTCTGATTTTGTGGGGTGGAAGACTCTGTAAACATCTGTTAAATTCATTTGTTCAAGAGTTTGATTGAGTTCTAGTATTTTATTACTTATTTTTTGTCTAGTTGATCTATCTATTTGTGACAGTGGGGTGTTGAGGTCCCCCACTACAATTGTATTTGTGCATATATGACTTTCCATGCCCACTAATATTTGCTTTATATAGTTGGGCACACTAGTGTTTGGTGCCTAGATGTTTATGACTGTCCTCTTTTCCTGTTGGATTGTTCCCTTTACAAGGATGTAGTGTCCTTCTTCATCTCTCTTAATCAGTGTTGGTTTGAAATCTACTTGATCTGCCAAGAGGATAGCTACTTCTGCTTTTTGGGGGGTTCTTGTTTCATGGAGTATTGTTTTCGACCCTTTGACTTTCAGTCTACGAGTTTCCTTTTGAATTAAGTGTGTTTCTTGTATGCAGCATATTGTTGCATTTTGCTTCTTTCCCCATTCTGCCAGTCTTTTTCTTTTGATTGGTGAATTGAGACCATTAATCTTGATGGTTATAACTGAAACGTATTGACTTATCATTGCCATGACTTTTTCTTTTTGTTGGGTTCTCTCCCTTTACATTTAATTTCTTGTCATGCCAGATGGCTTCATTCTGCTTTGCTTCCTGGGGTTGTGATCCTCAATGTCTGTTCCTAGGATATTGTCTAAAATTCCTTGGAGTGCTGGTTGTGTATTCACGAATTTCCTAAAGTGCTCTTTGTCATGCAAGTATCTTATTTCTCCATCAATTTTGAAAGATAGTTTTTCAGAGTACATCAATCTGGGTTGGAGGCTGTTTTCTTTTAGGGCTTGGAATAGGTGACTCCAAGCTCTTCTTGCCTTGATGGTTTGTGTTGAGAAGTCTGCTGTGACTCTGATAGGCTTTCCTTTGTATGTGTTTTGTTCCTTTTCTCTAACTGCTTGTAAAACTTTGTTCTTCTGTTGAGTTTCTGGAATTTTAACAATTATATGCCTATGTGTAGTTTTTTTGGATCAAGGCTATTTGGAGTCCTATATGCCTCACTTATCTCTATGTCAAGCTCTTTTCCCCTGCTTGGGAAGTTTTCTGCCATTATTTCTATGAAGATTTTTTTTTATGTCATCTGCACCCTCTCCTGTTTCTTCATTGACTTCAATCAGTCTTATGTTATTCTTCTTTGCATCATCTAGCAGCTTCTGGATTGATTTCTCTTGTTCCCTTATAATTTTGAAACAATTTTTCTTTTCCTGGTCATTAATTGCAATCTTATCTTCTATATCTGAAATTCTGTCCTCACACTGGCTTATTCTGCTGTGTAGACTTTCAGTGGAGTTTTTCATCTCCTGGAAATCTATTTGCATCTGTTTTATGGATTCCATTTGTTTCTGTTTTTGGGATTCCATCATGTTCCTGAGCTCCTCTCTAGATTTATTAATCATGTATTGCACTAGGAGCACAATTTCTCCTGTTATCTGAGAAATTATTTCTGATTTCATTTTTTCAGATCCCCTTTTCTTACCAGTTCAGTGTGTCCAGGTGGTTCAGTATCAGAGTGTTCCATCTTATTTCCCTTTGGGGTTGCTGTAGGTGATCTGGAAGTCTGGTTTTAAGACTTGTTTAGGTGTTTTCTCATTTTGACTGGGGGGGCAGGGTTTCTGGTAGTGGCACCCATGTGGCTCACCTCCTCTGAGCTGGGTGAGGTGGGCCAGGGGCTGGGAGTGGCAGTAGGATGGTGGCCCAATAGCCCCTTCCTTTGGGCCAGTAGCAGTGGGATATTTGGCAGCCCAGAAGCCCCTTCCTCTGGACCAGGAGCAGTGGGTTGGCAGTTCAGAAGCCCCTACCTCTGGGCAGGAATTCTTTAAATGCTGAGAACTTGATTAGCTTCAGTAGAGTGGTCTGGTGGTCTAGTGTCCTGTGCATCTTTGTAGTGTGGAACCAGGTGGCTTTACCCAGAAGAGGCTAAAGGAGTGGGAGGGGGTGTTCCAGTGGATTGCTGCTGGGATGTAGGCTGTTTCAGTGTTTTCAGCATGATTGGCTACCTCGGGACCGCATCCGCAGATCTGCCTGTCTGCAGCAGGCTGATTCGGTGTTTTTTGGTTTTTAATGTTTAACAAAATATACTCAGAAATAAGGCTCAAGTTCTCACAATTTTTATAATTAGGATTTTTTTCTGACTTTATTTATAGAACTATATTTAAATATTGATAAAGATTATGTTTGCAATTTTTTACAGAATTGAATACCTATTACACAAAAATAAACGAGTCATTTTTTTAAAAAAAATATATCCAGTGAAGTAACAGTGGAAAAGTTTCCACCTATGTGGAAAGACATAGATATTCAGATACTGGAAGCATTAATAAGCCCTAATTTTCCATCACCATAAAAAAGAATCTTTGCCCATCATATTATAGCTAAAATAACTATAATATAGATATAGGAAAGTTCCAAATGTGAAACACCAAATTATATTTAGCCAAGTTGTCCTTCAAAACCAAATGAAAAACAAATACCTCCCAAGATAAAAAATGAAATAAATTATTTAATGACAAAGAAGCCAGTATTACATAAGACACATAAACAGACCTTAGACTCTGAGGAGGAATAAGGTATAGGCAAATGAGGATTAGGAAATAATCAAATATTAGAAATAATGCAAATAAAAGTACATACTACATGTTTTTTTATAATAACTGTGAATATAAATGGCCTAATTACCTAAATAAAAGACACAGATAGATTGGATTAACATTCAAGACCTAACAATTTGCTGCCTGCAAGAAACACACCTCACTGGTGAATATATATATATATATATGTGTGTGTGTGTGTGTGTGTGTGTGTGTGTGTGTGTGGAATTGTGTCTCCCAAATACTTCCTATTTTATACCTTAAAATATGTCTCAACAAATTCAAGCAAACTAAGTTCTTGCATCTTATCAGTAATAACAGAATGAAGCAAGAAATCAACAGCAAGAGAAACTACAAAAACTATGCAATAACATGGACAATGAAGAATTCATTGTGGAATGGGTATGGGTAGTGAAGATATTGAAGGGAAATTAAAATATTTTCTAGAATCAAATAAAAATTGAAATAATACAAGACAGTCTGAAATAAAGTGAAGCACTTCTAAAATAAAAATTCATAGCTGCCAGTCCCTATATTCAAAAACCTGAAAGATTAGAAATAAACAAATGAATGAGGCATCTTGAGGTCTTAGAAAAACAAGAAAATGAAACAAAACCCAATAGAATGTAAGGAACAGTAAATTCAGTGCTGAATATAGTGGCATAGAGAGTACAAGAACAGTACAATTAATAGATGAAGCAAAGAGTTGATTTTATGAAAAGATAAACAGAATGGACACTTAAACTAACAAAAGAAACAGAGAAGATGCAAAGTAAGAATATTAGAAAGAATATGGGAATATTAAAACAGAAACCACCAATATCCACAGGATTATTAAAGCTTATTTCAAAAATGTATAGTTCACGGAATTGGAAAATTTGTAGGAAATGGATGAAATTCTGTATAAAATACCATGGATTGAACTAAGAAGATATAAGCTCAAAAGCCTAAACAGATTTTTTTAAAGCCATGAGATTGAAGAGAGGAAGAACTTGCCCCATAGAAAAGAACTGAGACCAGACAGTTTCACTACTAAATTTTACTAGACCCTGAAAGAATAAATAGCATTAATGCTCTTCAAATTCTTCCTAAAAATAGAAAGGAATGAATGCTTCCAAACACATTCTACTGATGCTAATATCACATTAATACCCAAACAAATAATAACAGGGAAAACACACACACACATGCATGCACACAAAGTAAAAAAAATATATATATAGACCAATATTCTTGATGGACATAAACACAATTTTTAATAAAATACTTGGAAATTGAATTCAGAAACATATTAAGAAATTCATACACCATGATTAAGTTGGTTTTATTTCAGACATGCGAAGATGTTTCAAGACAGGAGGTATTATTGAAGAATATGGTAAATGTTTAAAGTTTTAAAGAACACAATAAAAGATATTGCCATGAATTCTCATCAGAATACTCTCTTTTGTTTCAAACAAACTTATCACATCATTCTTGCCACGTTCTGAATTTGTTTTGGAGAGTATCTCTACGAAATGTGCTAAAAAAAATACAGTGAATTCTGCAGCTGAGTGCCACTCAATAAAAAGACATTCTCATAACAAGATGTCAATGTGTCCTCATTCAACTTTACTCACAGGATGAGGCATTGTGCAACTTCTGGTTCTTCCATGAAATGAAAGTGACCATCAAAGTTGTGTATTCAATCAGTTCAGGGCATTATGGCAGCCACAACAGTATAACTAAAGACAAAAAGTGGACTTTTAGAACTGCTTCAGAAAGCCTCGGGAATGATGGGATAAGTGTGTTTGAAGTGAATGGTATTAATTTCACTGAAACTTTTACCGTAATAATTTTTAATCTTAAATATTCACCATATTTTCAATCATCACAGACATAAATCAATAAAGGTAATTTATCACATAAATAAAATAAAGGATAAAAATCCCATAATCATTTCAATAGATGCAAAATTTCTTTGACAGATCTTAACATAGCTTAGTGTTAAAGACCCTGAAAAAAATAGATATAGAGGGATGTTACCTTAATATGCCTTGTGTTTAGACGTCCTCCCAAAGCCTCACATTTTCTCAGAGGTGACTCAATCTAGAGTGTTTGACCCTGGAATTGATTCATGGTGCAGGGCTGGGCTCAAGGACACTAAGATTATGAATGTGAGTGCTACCTTCCCTAAGTAGCCTAGATAGAGTATAAAAGGAGCAGAAAGAAGCTGTTAGGGTCTCTTGTTATTTTTGCTGCCTTACACATCCATGAACTGTGGCCGCTCTGGCATCCAGCCTGGGAGCCAGATGATTATGAACTGAAACTTGTTTGAACTGTTAGCTAAATAAACTTTTCCCATTTTAACTTTGGACATTGGATATTTTGTCACAACAATGAGAAAAATGACTAACACAAAAAGAAAAAACCATAGCCATTATTATACTAAATGATAAAAAACTGAAAGCATTTGCTCTAAAGTCAGGAATGAGATAAAAAATTCCACTCTCACAATTCCTTCCACATAGTACTTGATATAATACATAGAGAATTTAGGCAAGTGAAATAAATAAAAGGGATACAAATAGGACAGATAAAACAAGTTAGCCCTATTTGCAGATGATCTGGTCCTATACTTAGAAAACATGAAAGGATTCATTAGAAGCCTTTAAATGTGACAATTTCAAGAAACTGGCTATATACAAAATGAGGATACAAAAAAATCAATAGATTTTCTCCTTACCAACAATAAACTCACGAAGAAAAAGAAATTAGAAAAGGAATTTCATTTATGATACCTTCAAAAAAATAAACCTAAGACTCAACCTAACCAAAGACATGAAAGTCTTCTACAATAAAAACTGCCGGACACTAAAGAAAGACATCAAAGAAAACAGAAGATGGAAAAACATCTCATCTTTATGAATTAGTAGTTAATATTCATTTTTTATTCATTAAGTTTATGTTTATAGAGGCACAGTTTGTAATAGCTAAAACCTGGCAACAGTACAATTGCCCATCAATTGGAGACTAGATAAAGAAGATGTGGTTTTTTTGTTGTTGTTTGTTTGTTTTTTAACAAAATGGAGTACTACTCAGCCATAAAGAATGAGAAACTAGAGACCTTTAGAGCTAAATGGATAACATTGAGGGCATACTCTTAAGTGAAGTAGTTAAAAAAGTAGTTCTTAAAATTGCTATATTCCCAAAAGTAATCTACAATTTCTATGCAATCCTCATTAAAATACCAATGTGATTCTTAACAGAACAAAAATAACCCAAAGTTCATATGGAAACACAAAAAATCAGAGTAGTCAAAGCAATCTTGAGCAAAAAGAACAAAGTTTGATGGATCACAATACCTGATCTTAAATGATTTTGCAATGTTATAAAAATAAAAATAGCAAGGTACTTGCATAAAGAGCAGACATACAGACATACAAGAGATTAAGAAAATTAAACCCACAGAGCTACATCCATCTGATTCTCGACAAATGAGCCACAAGAATAACAAGGAGAAAAGACACGCTCTTTAAAAATCTTTTCAGAAAAACAGGTTTTCATAAGCAGAAGATCAATGGATCCCTATCTCTTATCCCGTACAACATTCAAAATGTGTCAAAATCCAAAAGATAAGGTCTGAAATGTTGAAACTTAGAGAAATACATATGGAAAACATTCCAAGGTATAAAGACAATTATTTTGATTATGACTTCAATAGTCTAGAAAATAAGAGCAAACACCAATAAATTAGATAGCTTAAAATCTAAGGCTTTTGCACAAAAAAGGAAACACATAATGGAGTGAAAAGGTAGCCTGTACAATCAAAAAATATATGCCAGCAACTACCCTGATGGATTAATACCCAGAATATATGAATAACTAAAACAGACAAACAAAAACTAAGAGAACAAAGAAACCAATCAATAAATGAGGAAATGAGTTGAACAGATACTTCTCAAAAAAAGTATAAATGACAAATTAATATAAGAAAACAATGATAAAATCTTTAGCCATTGCAGAAACATAAATCATAATGACATTGAGATTCTATCTTTTCTCAGTTAGAATGGCTACCAAGAATGCACCAAAGCAGTAAATGCTTGGAAGGTTGTGGGGAACTAGAAACCTTCTACATTGTTGGCTGGTACATAAATGAATACAGCCAGTAGGGAAACCAGTATGGAGCTTCTGCAAAAATAAAATAAAAAGGCTAAAAAGAGTTCCCATTGGATTCAATTATACCATCTCTCAGCATATTCTTTAGAGGATGAAAGTCAGTATACCATGGTGATATTCATGATGATTCATAGTAACTAAGATGTGAAATCAGCAAAGTATCTATCAATGAAAGAGTAAAGAAAACGTGATATATATCTATATATCTATATCTATATCTATAGATATAGATATAGATATATAGATATATATAGATAGATAGATATATAGGTATATACACAATAGAGTATGATCCAGCCATTACAAGAAGGAAATCCTGTCTTGTGAAAGAAAATAGATGTAACTAGAGATCATCATATTAAGCAAAATAAGGCAGATTCGACAAGACTAATACCTCTTAAATGAAATAAATTGGACAGGTGTATTTAAATACCATATTGTTTCTCTGGTGTGAGAAACTGAAAGTGAAAATAAGGACTAAAATGTATAATAGATATTGGGAAATGGAAATACCATTTTCCCTATTAGTTAATATGCAAAAAAAAAGGTGACATGAAATAAAAGGAAAGTGTTAGATAAGAGGCTGGAGATCACAGAGATTTGGAAAGATGGTTAAAGGAGGACAACAGAATAAATACAATTAAACTATGTCATATTCATGTATGAAAATGACACAATATTTTTTTAAATTAATAATTTTAAGGTAGAGTATACACAACTTAAAGAAACCTTGATTCTTTAACTGGGAGCCCAAAAATATGTATTACTTTCTTGCAGTTAGAAGTTGATGAACACCTGAAGCAAAAAAGTTTTGTCTTTATCTCTTGTGTATGTGTGTGTATGTGTGTGTGTGTGTATGTGTTTGTCTTTATCTTTCGAGGACACCCAGTAGTCTCAATTTTTTCCAACTCCCTGGTCATTCAAGGACAGTGAGATTTATACAATCAATTCTAATTCCTGATAATTTTTAATGATTATATATTTTTTACCAAGACATTTCAACTGTTCTAACTAATTTGACAAGTCTTACATGACCAAAATGACTTCTGTGAGATCTTCTCTCACCACTTGCTCAAAGACAATGGAAGAGACTATGATGGGTCCAGTGTAGTACATTTCCCTGAGTAACAGCTCATTAGCAGGTTGCTAGCAGGAGGTCTCTCTAACTCTTGAATTTTCGCTACGTTTTCTGTCATAACACATGCCTTTAAATAAAGGTCTTGAGAGTGTACTATTGAATTACATGAAAATCTTTCCAAATATCTAAAGTGTGGTAATCTTTGCTCCTCTGAAGCCTGGTCTAGGCTTACCAGGGTCTGATTAATTTAAACATTTTAGATCTTTATTATCAATCTATTCATTAAAACAAACTAAAAATTGTATGGACATGGAATTTTGACTATTGATTACTGTATCTTTGTGTTCATTCCAGATAAATATACATTTCTATTTCTATCCATCTGTTGTCTATATAATTGGAAATTTTCCAAGTTTGGTGCTCTGTTTTTCATATTATACTTTATATAATATAAACTCCAAATGTGAGTTCACAAATACTGACAAAACCTAAGATAAAATTGTATAAAATATTATTTTATATTTATTATATCTTTATTAAATGATTATGCATCTTTATTAAATGATTATATATGTGATTATATTATTAAATGATTATAATGAATAGGCTATTCCGTGTTTAATTTTTTCAAATAATTACATTTATTGTTTTCTCTAAGCATCTTGATTATAACTTCTGCCTATTTAAGCTTACATCAGCTAAAAACTAGCTAAACAATGGTATTCATTGATGGATAAGATGAAATCAGCTACTAGCAATCTTTTTATAAAAATAAACACAATTTGAGCTCTTAGGAAAATTGCGTCCTAGGGTCGAAAAGATTATCTATGATAATGCAGCAAATTCTCTTTTAAAATCTTCTCAATTTTTGGTTATATTGTCTTCAGAGAAACATTTTATTTTTCTACAGAGTTTACTTTAATCTTTTATGACATACTGAA